>NW_027309332.1:0-25000 GCF_047496885.1 Scyliorhinus torazame | reverse complement strand
CACTGTCCCCATCAAACACTCACAGGACAGGTACAGCACGGGGTTAGATACAGAGTAAAGCTCCCTCTACACTGTCCCCATCAAACACTCACAGGACAGGTACAGCACGGGGTTAGATACAGAGTAAAGCTCCCTTTACACTGTCCCCATCCAACACTCCCAGGACAGGTACAGCACGGGGTTAGATACAGAGTAAAGCTCCCTTTACACTATCCCCATCCAACACTCCCAGGACAGGTACAGCACGGGGTTAGATACAGAGTAAAGCACCCTCTACACTGTCCCCATCAAACACTCCCAGGACAGGTACAGCACGGGGTTAGATACAGAGTAAAGCTCCCTCTACACTGTCCCCATCAGACACTCCCAGGACAGGTACAGCACGGGGTTAGATACAGAGTAAAGCTCCCTTTACACTATCCCCATCCAACACTCCCAGGACAGGTACAGCACGGGGTTAGATACAGAGTAAAGCTCCCTCTACACTGTCCCCATCAGACACTCCCAGGACAGGTACAGCACGGGGTTAGATACAGAGTAAAGCTCCCTTTACACTATCCCCATCCAACACTCCCAGGACAGGTACAGCACGGGGTTAGATACAGAGTAAAGCTCCCTCTACACTGTGCCCATCAGACACTCCCAGGACAGGTACAGCACGGGGTTAGATACAGAGTAAAGATTGGGCATATGTAAATTTGCAGAATGGGTATTTAATTGCCAAATGAATTTCAGCACAGGTGGGAGGTATTACGTTGGGCAAGAGCGGGTAACATATTAGTTGAAAAATAATCCAAAATGGGAGGATCACTAAAGGACGGGACGGCCATCGCTATGAGCATCACAAGGGAAACCAGGCAGTGTTGTTTCCGGAAGCATATGGTTTAAAAAAAAAAGGGAAGTTCCATTAAAATCGTTTTTTAAAAATATATTTATTAAGAGTTTTTCCTTTTTTAAAGTTCTTCTAATAGCGATTTCCCCGGTGCCCATGGGTATGTCTTTGTTTCCCTTCGGAGGAAGTTTTTCACTTGTCTGTGTTGTGACATGTTCCTCCTGGTCACTTGGAGCTTCTCCATCAGTTCTCGCGCAGTCAGTCTGTTGTCCGTGCGGAAGTCGCTGACTGTCGGTGTGCCCCGGCCTGTCTCCACCTTTTAAAGGTGACATCCATCTTGGCTGACGCCAACCTGTGATGCAGATGGGCCCGGGGGAGGGGGGGGGCCGCAGCGGACATTGCGGTCAGACCAAAGTGTTGTCTCGGCTGCTTTCACGTCCGGAGCGTGGCTCCTACCACAGTGGGCTGGTGGAGTGTTTGGCCGGTGGGGATGGAAGAGCTGCTGTGGCCAGGGCCCCGAGGGACGACCCTGTGCAGGAACTCCTCCATTTTCACCCATTCAGCTTATGGTTCCTTTGCCCCTTCCCTTACTCTTTCCGCTGTGACTGCCCAGTGGTAATATTGCAGCTGTGGGAGGGCCGGGCTAGGCCTCCCCCCCCCCCCCCCCCAGTGCTTTTCGTTCTACGCAAGACATTGAAATTGTTTTGAGTCTTTGTTCGGCCACATCGGAGTTGCTGTGCACAGCTCTGGTCTCCCCTCTTATTGAAGGAAAAAGACATGGAGGCACTGGAGAAGGTGTGAAGAAGAATTGAGAGCGGGTGGAATGTGCGAGGGAGCGGATGAGCGAGAACAAGGAGCTCCGAGGCAATGCTCTCTGTCCAGGATACTGTTTGAGTTCAAAGAATATAGCAGATACCGGCCAATTTATCCGTGCTGGGTTGGGTCGGTGGTTCAGAGAGGGTTAATGGGCTCGTTAACTCCGGTGAGAAAACACACATTCGCAAGAAAGGGAAAGATGGCGAGAGGAAGGATTGGGCAACTCCTTGAATTTGGGCTTCGAACATTTGATCACGTTAAAGGCCCTCGAACAGAGCTGATGGCTGCGTGGGAGTGAAACAGGCGGCGGCGGGGCGGGGGGAGAAGGGGCTTCGGGCGAGGAGAGGAACTGCGGGGGGTGGGGGGGGGGGGGCAAGATCACAAAGAGGTTTCAAGTTGTCTGGGTGGGCCAAGAGGGCAGCAGCCGAGGCAGGGACGAGACGAGACCCCACACTTTCCCCGAACAAGCTCAAACCCCCCCACCCCCCAAAAGAGGGGGAAACAAAAAACCCGAGACAGGAGAGGCCGAGAAAGGCTAAAACCGTGAGATGGATAAAGAGATGGGGTTTTCTGATTGGCCGCAGCACTCTCAGGTCGCTGCCGAAATGTGCATCCGAGTACTTTCAATGCGATTGGCCAAACATTCAGCAAATGTTTCGATCACGAGACGTTTCTGCTGGTTGGGAAGTCCAGGACTCGGGGGGTCATGGCCCAGATATCAACAACACGAGCGTCACTAGGATACACTTCGACACGCACATGGTGGTAGAAGTTTGGAACTCTCCTCAGCAAATGGCAATAGGGACAGCACGGCGGTTAGCACCGCTGCCTCACATCGCCAGGAACCTGGGCTCAATCCCAGCCTCGGGTGACTGTGGAGTCTGCACGTTCTCCCCGTGTCTGCGTGGGTTTCCTCCGGGCGCTCTCGTTTCCTCCCACAGTCCAAAGATGTGCGGGTTAGGTGGATTGGCCGTGCTAAATTACCCTTTCGTGTCCAAAGATAGAACATAGAACATTACAGCGCAGTACAGGCCCTTCGGCCCACGATGTTGCACCGAAACAAAAGCCATCTAACCTATACCATACCATTATCATCCATATGTTTATCCAATAAACTTTTAAATGCCCTCAATGTTGGCGAGTTCACTACTGTAGCAGGTAGGGCATTCCACGGCCTCACTACTCTTTGCGTAAAGAACCTACCTCTGACCTCTGTCCTATATCTATTACCCCTCAGTTTAAAGTTACGTCCCTTCGTGCCAGCCATTTCCATCCGCGGGAGAAGGCTCTCACTGTCCACCCTATCCAACCCCCTAATCATTTTGTATGCCTCTATTAAGTCTCCTCTTAACCTTCTCTCCAACGAAAACAACCTCAAGTCCATCAGCCTTTCCTCATAAGATTTTCCCTCCATACCAGGCAACATCCTGGTAAATCTCCTCTGCACCCGCTCCAAAGCCTCCACGTCCTTCCTATAATGCGGTGACCAGAACTGTACGCAATACTCCAAATGCGGCCGTACCAGAGTTCTGTACAGCTGCAACATGACCTCCTGACTCCGGAACTCAATCCCTCTACCAATAAAGGCCAACACTCCATAGGCCTTCTTCACCACCCTATCAACCTGGGTGGCAACTTTCAGGGATCTATGTACATGGACACCTAGATCCCTCTGCTCATCCACACTTTCAAGAACTTTTCCATTAGCCAAATATTCCACATTCCTGTTATTCCTTCCAAAGTGAATCACCTCACACTTCTCTACATTAAACTCCATTTGCCACCTCTCAGCCCAGCTCTGCAGCTTATCTATATCCCTCTGTAACCTGCTACTTCCTTCCACACTATCGACAACACCACCGACTTTAGTATCGTCTGCAAATTTACTCACCCACCCTTCTGCGCCTTCCTCTAGGTCATTGATAAAAATGACAAACAGCAACGGCCCCAGAACAGATCCTTGTGGTACTCCACTTGTGACTGAACTCCATTCTGAACATGTCCCATCAACCACCACCCTCTGTCTTCTTTCAGCTAGCCAATTTCTGATCCACATCTCTAAATCACCCTCAATCCCCAGCCTCCGTATTTTCTGCAATAGCCTACCGTGGGGAACCTTATAGAGGTTTGGCAGTATAATTTGGATAAGTGGGAGGTTATTCACTTTGGAAGCAAAATCAGGAAGGCAGATTACTACCTGAATGGTTGTAAATGAAATGAAAATCGCTTATTATCACAAGTAGGCTTCAAGTGAAGTTACTGTGAAAAGCCCCTGTGCTAAACAGCCCCTAATTGGGAGAGGGGAGTGTGCAGCGGGACCTGGGTGTCCTTGTGCACCAGTCGCTGAAGGTAAGCATGCAGATGCAGCAGGCGGTAAAGAAGACTAATGGTACGTTGGCCTTCATTGCGAGAGGTTTCGAGTATAGAAGCAGGGATGTGTTGCTGCAATTGTACAGGGCCTTGGTGAGGACACACCTGGAGTATTGTGGGCAGTTTTGGTCTCCTCTGAGGAAGGGATGTTCTTGCTCTCGAGGGAGCGCAGCGAAGGTTTACCAGACTGATTCCAGGGATGGCGGGACTGTCCTATGAGGAGAGATTGACGAGGTTGGGATTGTTCTCGCTGGAGTTCAGAAGAATGAGGGAGGAGTTTATAGAGACTTATCAAATTCTAACAGGACCGGACAGGGTAGATGCAGGGAAGATGTTACCAATGATGGGTGTGTCCAGAACCAGGGGTCACAGTCTGAGGATTCAGGGTAAACCATTTCGGACAGAGATAAGGAGACATTTCTTCACACAGAGAGGGGTGAGCCTGTGGAATTCATTACCACAGGAAGTCGTTGATGCTAAAACATTGAATATATACACGAGGCGGCTGGCTATAGCACTTGGGGAGAGTGGGATCAAAGGCTATGGGGAGAAAGCAGGATTAGGCTATTGAGTTGGATGATCAGCCATGATGGTGATGAATGGCGGAGCAGGCTCGAAGGGCCAAAAGGCGGCGGCCTGCTCCTATCGTCTATGTATCTATGAGATGATGGGCAGTGGGGTGGATGAGGGTCATAGAATTTACAGTGCAGAAGGAGGCCATTCGGCCCACCGAGTCTGCACCGGCTCTTGGAAAGAGCACCCTACCCAAGCCCACACCTCCACCCTGTCCCCGTAACCCAGTAACCCCACCCAACCTAAGGGCAATTTAGCACGTCCAATCCACAAACCTGCACATCTTTGGACTGTGGGAGGAAACCGGAGCACCCGGAGGAAACCCACGCAGACACGGGGAGGACGTGCAGACTCCGCACAGACAGTGACCCAAGCCGGGAATCGAACCAGGGACCCTGGAGCTGTGAAGCAACTGTGCGCACCACTGTGCTACCGTGCTGCCCTGTGGGGTTGATGCGGGTCAGTGGGGTGGATGAGGCTCAGTGAGGTTCACCAACGCAGCTGAAGACCCGGCTGTGGAATGTCCACACCAGAGATTCCTTGTTATTACCACACAATGACGTATTTATCGAGTTGGATTGTGAGACACTCAGCTTTGCTGTTGTTACGTCACACAATCCGGCCTAGCCCTGCTTGGAATTGGGTCACATTAGTGGTTAAACCTTTTATGTGCAGAGTTCCTACCCCAAAGAATTCGCAAGGGAACAATATTAAAGCCACTGTACAGATAGCACTCTTTTAATTCTTTCATCTTCCACCTCTCTCTCTCTCTCTCCATGCTCTATTTGATTAGACTGCCTGTCTAGCTGGGTACACTGTCACTTCAATTGAATACAGGTTATTATGGATGCGTTGAAGGTAATTAGTTCGACTGTGAAAGGGTACGTAACCCTATTGAGAAAATTAAGATATTCTGTTCAGTTACAATATCTGAGCTTCGAAAATTTGCATTTATTTAGACCAGAAACGCATCTGAGACGCCGAACGTAGTCAGCAGGACTGATCTTGGGCAAACCAGGTATTATTTTCCTCCTTGTGCGTCATGGAGAAGGGTGCAGGCTGGTGAATTTCTGTGTCCACTCACAGAGGAAGAACAATGAAGGCAGGGTCATACTGCTTAACAGAAGAGTGGATGGGACAGAGGTATCATTGATAAACGTGAGGATGACCCACAACTTATTCGAAAGATCTTCATCCTTACCTTAGATAAAAGATGAGCGAGGTTAGCATGGTGGTATTTTAGAGTACCCAATTCATTTTTCCAATTAAGGGGCAATTTAGCGTGGCCAATCCACCTAGCCTGCACATCTTTGGGTTGTGGGGGCGAAACCCACGCAAACACTGGGAGAATGTGCAAACTCCACACGGACAGTGACCCAGAGCCGGGATCGAACCTGGGACCTCGGCGCCGTGCGGCAGCAGTGCTAACCACTGCGCCACCGCGCTGCCCTCTTAATCGGAAAAATGAATTGGGTACTCTAAATTTATGTTTTTTAAAAGATTAGCAGCACAGTGGTTAGCACTGCTGCTTGACGGCACCAGGGACCCAGGTTCGATTCCGGACTCGGTTGACTGTGTGGAGTTTGCACGTTCTCCCCATGTCTACGTGGGTTTCCACCGGGTGCTCCGGTTTCCTCCCACAGTCAAAAGAAGTGCAGGTTAGGTGGATTGGCCGTGCTAAATTGTCCCTTAGTGTCCAAAGATGTGCAGGTTAGGTGGATTGGCCGTGTTAAATTGTCCCTTAGTGTCCAAAGATGTGCAGGTTAGGTGGATTGGCCATGCTAAATTGTCCCTTAGTGTCCAAAGATGTGCAGCTTAGGTGGATTGGCCGTGCTAAATTGTCCCTTAGTGTCCAAAGATGTGCAGGTTAGGTGGATTGGCCGTGCTAAATTGCCCCTTAGTGTCCAAAGACATGCAGGTTAGGTGGATTGGCCGTGCTAAATTGCCCCTTAGTGTCCAAAGACATGCAGGTTAGGTGGATTGGCCGTGCTAAATTGTCCCTTAGTGTCCAAAGATGTGCAGCTTAGGTGGATTGGCCGTGCTAAATTGTCCCTTAGTGTCCAAAGATGTGCAGGTTAGGTGGATTGGCCATGCTAAATTGTCCCTAGTGTCCAAAGATGTGCAGGTTAGGTGGGGTTATGGGGCCAGGGCGGGGGCCTAGGCTAGGGTGCTCTTTGAGGGTCGGCGCAGAACCGATGGGCAGAATGGCCTCCTCTGCATTGTAGGGTATCCCAGATGAATATCCCCCCCCCCCCCCCCCCCAAAATTAGGTCCGATTCCCGAAGCGACGGAAGGAAGAACAACCTTTGACAAACTTTGCTTATAGCTGCCCTCAAGACGGTCGCCCCCGATCGGCTAAACCCCGTGCGCCCAACCGACAGATCCGCGGGCTGTCTTAGACTCCGAGAGAGCTGTCTGAGACGGAAAGAATCTCGTATGCGTTCCGCTGACACAGCGGCATGTTCCTTCAAACGTAAATCCCAGCAATGGCAATAATGTTCATGGGAGGTAAACCACAAAGAGAGCCGGTCCCACTCCCATCCCAACCCAACACCACTCATTATGTAGATTTTATTTGCCCACCGCCCCCCCAACCCGCGTTTTTTTTTAACCGTGCTTTCCCGTACATTTTCTCCACAGGAACTCGACACGTAAGGAAGCAACTTCTGTCCGGACCCGTTAACCATCATCAAATTCTTGTTTATCCTCTCTGCTTTTCTGTACATGTCATTTGGTTTTCGAAACTAGAAGTGCCTTGGCGATAACCACCCGCTTTAATACTGCGGTCATCGGCACCGAGGAGTTGACGGGATTGTGTCCAAGTCTGACTCTTTTTTAAAACCGTGTTAATCTTTCCCTTCTGCCCGCTGGGAGAAAATGAGAGATGGGTCGGCTCCGCGGGGTCCAGAGAAGGAGAGACACGGGGCCCAGCGGGATAATAAGGCGATTTACAGACAGATACCGGGGTACAGCATTTTCTTCCAAAGGATCTTTGCCTCTCGAGATGGGAGGGTTGGGCGGGATGGAAGGGGGGGGGGTTGGGGCGGGATGGAAGGGGGGGGGGTTGGGGCGGGATGGAAGGGGGGGGGGGTTGGGGCGGGATGGAAGGGGGGGTCCCTGTCTGTCCCGTTTTCCTCTTTGACTCGGTTCCATCACTGGCTGTGGCCGTCGAGTGGCGGACTTGATCATCTTCCTCCCAGTCTCTGCATTCTGCATCCTCCTTTTCAAAAGGACAGTTTCACATTTAGTGCATCAGGCATTGAAACGGACGGATTTGCGACGGGGGGAAAAACTCCCTTCGCGCCCGAAAGATGTCCCCTGTAGTGCAGAGTCACAGAATGATATCACACAGGGGGGGGGGCCACTCGTCTGCCTCTGTAGCTGCTGTCCAATTGGTGTTGATTGGTTGGCCGGCGGGCTGGGTTTGGTTGGAGGGGTTGCCGTGGGGGATGCAGCATGGAACAGTTAACTGCCCGGCTTTGCTCGATTTCAAACCGGGCGGGTCCACGCAGATTGGTCCAGGCGTTCCCCTGGGGAACGCAACACGGAACGGTTAACTGCCCGGCCTTGCTCGATTTCAAACCGGGCGGGTCCACGCAGATTGGTCAAGGCGTTCCCCTGGGGAATGCAGCACGGAACGGTTAACTGCCCGGCCTTGCTCGATTTCAAACCGGGCGGGTCCACGCAGATTGGTCAAGGCGTTCCCCTGGGGAATGCAGCACGGAACGGTTAACTGCCCGGCCTTGCTCGATTTCAAACCGGGCGGGTCCACGCAGATTGGTCAAGGCGTTCCCCTGGGGGATGCAGCACGGAACGGTTAACTGCGACGGAGGACGGAACAAAATAGCTTCCATCGGCAGCATGTCTTTTCCCGGGAGTATCTGGGATCTGTTGAAGAGACGTGCAATGATCCCACCCTGGCAGCTCCTTCCCGCACCCTGTCGGAGCTCGAAGGCAGTGATGGGCTGGGGGAGTGGGGGAGGGATTTCCCTGGGTTTGGAGTTTCTGGGGATGTGGCTGAAGGACGGACAGTGCCCCCCCCCCCCTCCCCCGGGTACCCCTTTCTTGGTTAATTCTTTCTATTCTCACCGTGACGCCGGCCACGTTGCCTTAGCTGGTGGACGTCTGGGGTACCGGTGTCTTGCGATGCTTTTTCTTTTTGCCGGATCTCCGGATGATTTTGCAAATCCGCCGAGGTTTGGAGGTGACGCTGATAGCCGAGGAGTCAATGTCATCAGTGGGGATATCAATGTCCTCTGCCGGTTCCGGCAGAGGGGTGGGAGTATGAGCTTCCGGCTCCGGGGCCTCTTCAACGATGGCATCTGCAGTCGGGAGAAGCAGCTGTTAGTGCATCCGAGCTGACACCGGGCGGGGGGGTGGGGGGGGGGCATGAGCGAGGGAGTGCTGCACTGTCAGAGGGTCAGTACTGAGGGAGTGCCGCACTGTCAGCGGGTCAGTACTGAGGGAGTGCTGCACTGTCAGGGGGTCAGTACTGAGGGAGTGCCGCACTGTCAGAGGGTCAGTACTGAAGGAGTGCTGCACTGTCAGAGGGTCAGTACTGAGGGAGTGCTGCACTGTCAGAAGGTCAGTACTGAGGGAGTGCGGCACTGTCAGAGGGTCAGTACTGAGGGAGTGCTGCACTGTCAGAGGGTCAGTACTGAGGGAGTGCTGCACTGTCAGAGGGTCAGTACTGAGGGAGTGCTGCACTGTCAGAGGGTCAGTACTGAGGGAGTGCTGCACTGTCAGAGGGTCAGTACTGAGGGAGTGCTGCACTGTCAGAGGGTCAGTACTGAGGGAGTGCGGCACTGTCAGTGGGTCAGTACTGAGGGAGTGCGGCACTGTCAGTGGGTCAGTACTGAGGGAGTGCTGCACTGTCAGAGGGTCAGTACTGAGGGAGTGCTGCACTGTCAGAGGGTCAGTGCTGAGGGAGCGCCGCACTGTCAGAGGGTCAGTACTGAGGGAGTGCTGCACTGTCAGAGGGTCAGTACTGAGGGAGTGCTGCACTGTCAGAGGGTCAGTACTGAGGGAGTGCTGCACTGTCAGAGGGTCAGTACTGAGGGAGTGCTGCACTGTCAGAGGGTCAGTACTGAGTGAGTGCCGCACTGTCAGAGGGTCAGTACTGAGGGAGTGCTGCACTGTCAGAGGGTCAGTACTGAGGGAGTGCTGCACTGTCAGAGGGTCAGTACTGAGGGAGTGCTGCACTGTCAGAGGGTCAGTGCTGAGGGAGCGCCGCACTGTCAGAGGGTCAGTACTGAGGGAGTGCTGCACTGTCAGAGGGTCAGTACTGAGGGAGTGCTGCACTGTCAGAGGGTCAGTACTGAGGGAGTGCTGCACTGTCAGTGGGTCAGTACTGAGGGAGTGCTCACAGTTGGAGGGTCAGTACTGAGGGAGTGCCGCACTGTCAGAGGGTCAGTACTGAGGGAGTGCCGCACTGTCAGAGGGTCAGTACTGAGGGAGTGCCGCACTGTCAGAGGGTCAGTACTGAGGGAGCGCTGCACTGTCAGAGGGTCAGTACTGAGGGAGTGCTGCACTGTCAGAGGGTCAGTGCTGAGGGAGCGCTGCACTGTCAGAGGGTCAGCACTGAGGGAGTGCTGCACTGTCAGAGGGTCAGTACTGAGGTAGTGCCGCACTGTCGGAGGGTCAGTACTGAGGGAGTGCTGCACTGTCAGAGGGTCAGTGCTGAGGGAGCGCTGCACTGTCAGAGGGTCAGCACTGAGGAAGTGCTCACAGTTGGAGGGTCAGTACTGAGGGAGTGCCGCACTGTCAGAGGGTCAGTACTGAGGGAGTGCCGCACTGTCAGAGGGTCAGTACTGAGGGAGTGCCGCACTGTCAGAGGGTCAGTACTGAGGTAGTGCCGCACTGTCGGAGGGTCAGTACTGAGGGAGTGCTGCACTGTCAGAGGGTCAGTACTGAGGTAGTGCTGCACTGTCGGAGGGTCAGTACTGACGGAGTGCCGCACTGTCAGAGGGTCAGTACTGAGGGATTGCTGCACTGTCAGAGGGTCAGTACTGAGGGAGTGCCGCACTGTCTGAGGGTCAGTACTGAGGGATTGCTGCACTGTCGGAGGGTCAGTACTGAGGGAGCGCTGCACTGTCGGAGGGTCAGTACTGAGGGAGTGCTGCACTGTCAGAGGGTCAGTGCTGAGGGAGTGCTGCACTGTCAGAGAGTCAGTACTGAGGGAGTGCTGCACTGTCAGAGGGTCAGTACTGAGGGAGTGCTGCACTGTCAGAGGGTCAGTGCTGAGGGAGCGCTGCACTGTCAGAGGGTCAGTACTGAGGGAGTGCTGCACTGTCAGTGGGTCAGTACTGAGGGAGTGCTGCACTGTCAGAGGGTCAGTACTGAGGGAGTGCCGCACTGTCAGAGGATCAGTGCTGAGGGAGTGCTGCACTGTCAGAGGGTCAGTGCTGAGGGAGTGCTGCACTGTCAGAGGGTCAGTACTGAGGGAGTGCTGCACTGTCGGAGGGTCAGTACTGAGGGAGTGCTGCACTGTCAGAGGGTCAGTACTGAGGTAGTGCCGCACTGTCGGAGGGTCAGTACTGAGGGAGTGCTGCACTGTCAGAGGGTCAGTGCTGAGGGAGTGCTGCACTGTCAGAGGGTCAGTACTGAGGTAGTGCTGCACTGTCGGAGGGTCAGTACTGAGGGAGTGCTGCACTGTCAGAGGGTCAGTACTGAGGGAGCGCTGCACTGTCAGAGGGTCAGTACTGAGGGAGTGCTGCACTGTCAGAGGGTCAGCACTGAGGAAGTGCTCACAGTTGGAGGGTCAGTACTGAGGGAGTGCCGCACTGTCAGAGGGTCAGTACTGAGGTAGTGCTGCACTGTCGGATGGTCAGTACTGAGGGAGTGCTGCACTGTCAGAGGGTCAGTGCTGAGGGAGCGCTGCACTGTCAGAGGGTCAATACTGAGGGAGTGCTGCACTGTCAGAGGGTCAGTACTGAGGGAGTGCTGCACTGTCAGAGGGTCAGCACTGAGGAAGTGCTCACAGTTGGAGGGTCAGTATTGAGGGAGTGCTGCACTGTCAGAGGGTCAGTACTGAGGGAGCGCTGCACTGTCGGAGGGTCAGTGCTGAGGGAGTGCTGCACTGTCAGAGCGTCAGTACTGAGGGAGTGCCGCACTGTCAGAGGGTCAGTACTGAGGGAGTGCCGCACTGTCAGAGGGTCAGTACTGAGGGAGTGCTGCACTGTCGGAGGGTCAGTACTGAGGGAGTGCTGCACTGTCGGAGGGTCAGTACTGAGGGAGTGCTGCACTGTCGGAGGGTCAGTACTGAGGGAGTGCTGCACTGTCGGAGGGTCAGTACTGAGGGAGTGCTGCACTGTCGGAGGGTCAGTACTGAGGGAGTGATGCAGTGTCAGAGGGTCAGTACTGAGGGAGCGCTGCACTGTCAGAGGGTCAGTACTGAGGGAGGGTCAGTACTGAGGGAGTGCCGCCCTGTCAGAGGGTCAGTACTGAGGAAATGCCGCACTGTCAGATGGTCAGTACTGAGGGAGTGTTGCACTGTCAGAGGGTCAGTACTGAGGGCGTGCTGCACTGTCAGAGGGTCAGTATTGAGGGAGTGCTGCACTGTCAGAAGGTCAGTACTGAGGGAGTGCCGCACTGTCAGAGGGTCAGTACTGAGGGAGTGCTGCACTGTCAGAGGGTCAGGACTGAGGGAGCGCCGCACTGTCAGAGGGTCAGTACTGAAGGAGTGCTGTACTGTCAGAGGGTCAGTAGTGAAGGAGTGCCGCACTGTCGGAGGGTCAGTACTGAGGGAGTGCCGCACTGTCAGAGGGTCAGTACTGCGGGAGTGCTGCACTGTCAGAGGGTCAGTACTGCGGGAGTGCTGCACTGTCAGAGGGTCAGTACTGAGGGAGTGCTGCACCGCCAGAGGGTCAGTACTGAGGGAGTGCTGCGCTGTCAGAGGGTCAGTACTGAGGGAGTGTTGCACTGGGTGTGAGTGGGTCGGAGTCTGGAATTTGGGGGCATTTTTATGGGTTCAGAGTGTAGATTTGGGGGGTCTGGATTTTGGAGATTTGGGGTCTGGATTTTGGGGGGTTGTGTCTGGATTTTGAGGGGATTGGGTCTGGATTTTGGGGGTTCAGGGTCTGGATTTTGGGGGTTTGGGTCTGGATTTTGGGGGTTTGGGTCTGGATTTTGGGGGGGGTTGGGTCTGGATTTTGGGGGGGTTGGGTCTGGATTTTGGGGGGGTTGGGTCTGGATTTTGGGGGGGTTGGGTCTGGATTTTGGGGGCTGAGGGTCTGGAGTTTGGGGGTTTGGGTCTGGATTTTGGGGGTTCAGGGTCTGGATTTTAGGGGGTTGTGTCTGGATTTTGAGGGGATTGGGTCTGGATTTTGGGGGTTCAGGGTCTGGATTTTGGGGGTTTGGGTCTGGATTTTGGAGGTTTGGGTCTGGATTTTGGGGGGGTTGGGTCTGGATTTTGGGGGGGTTGGGTCTGGATTTTGGGGGGGTTGGTTCTGGATTTTGGGGGTTCAGAGTCTGGATTTTGGGGGGTTGGGTCTGGATTTTGGGGGTTCAGGGATTGATTTTAGGGGTTTGGGTCTGGATTTTGGGGGGTTCGGGTCTGGATTTTGGTGATTTTGGGGTCTGGATTTTGGGGATTTGGGGCCTGGATTTGGAGGTCTGGATTTTGGGGATTCGGGGTCTGGGTTTTGGGGATCAGGGTCTGGGTTTTGCTGGTTCGGGGTCTGGGTTTTGGGGATCAGGGTCTGGGCTTTGGGGATCAGGGTCTGGGCTTTGGGGATCAGGGTCTGGGCTTTGGGGATCAGGGTCTGTGTTTTGGGTATCAGGGTCTGTGTTTTGGGGATCAAGGTCTGGGTTTTGGGGGGTTCGGGGTCTGGATTTTGGGGATCAGGGTCTGGGTTTTGGGGATCAGGGTCTGGGTTTTGGGGATCAGGGTCTGGGTTTTGGGGGTTCAGGGTCTGGATTTTGGGGATCAGGGTCTGGGGTTTGGGGATCAGGGTCTGGGTTTTGGGGATTTGGGGTCTGGGGTTTGGGGATCCGCGTCTGGATTTTGGGGATTCGGGGTCTGGATTTTGGGGATTCGGGGTCTGGATTTTGGGGATTCGGGGTCTGGGTTTTGGGGATCAGGGTCTGGGTTTTGGGGATCGGGGTCTGGGTTTTGGGGATCAGGGTCTGGATTTTGGGGATCAGGGTGTGGATTTTGGGTTTCGGGGTCTGGGTTTTGGGGATCAGGGTCTGGAATTTGGGGATCAGGGTCTGGATTTTGGGGATCAGGGTCTGGATTTTGGGGATAAGGGTCTGGGTTTTGGGTTCATGGTCTGGATTTTGGGGTCTGGATTTTGGAGGTTCAGGGCGTGGATTTTGGGGAGTCCGGGTCTCGATTTTGGGTGTCAGGGTTTGGATTTTGGGGATCAGGGTCTGGATTTTGGGGATCAAGGTCTGGATTTGGCGGGTTCAGGGTCTGGATTTTGTGGTCTGGATGTTGGGGGGTTGAGCCTGGATTTTGGGGATTTGGGGTCTGGGTTTTGGGGATTTGGGGTCTGGATTTTGGGGGTTCAGGGTCTGGGTTTTGGGGATCAGGGTTTGGATTTTGGGGATATGGGGTCTGGGTTTTGCTGGTTCGGGTTCTGGGTTTTGGGGATCTGGGTTTTGGGGATTCGGGGTCTGGGTTTTGGGGATCAGGGTCTGGGTTTTGGGGATCAGGGTCTGGATTTTGGGGATCAGGGTCTGGGTTTTGGGGATCAGGGTCTGGGTTTTGGGGATCAGGGTCTGGGTTTTGGGGATTTGGGGTCTGGGTTTTGGGGGTTCAGGGTCTGGATTTTGGGGATCAGGGTCTGGGGTTTGGGGATCAGGGTCTGGGTTTTGGGGATTTGGGGTCTGGGGTTTGGGGATCCGCGTCTGGATTTTGGGGATTCGGGGTCTGGATTTTGGGGATTCGGGGTCTGGATTTTGGGGATTCGGGGTCTGGGTTTTGGGGATCAGGGTCTGGATTTTGGGGATTCGGGGTCTGGGTTTTGGGGATCAGGGTCTGGATTTTGGGGATCAGGGTGTGGATTTTGGGTTTCGGGGTCTGGGTTTTGGGGATCAGGGTCTGGAATTTGGGGATCAGGGTCTGGATTTTGGGGATCAGGGTCTGGATTTTGGGGATAAGGGTCTGGGTTTTGGGTTGATGGTCTGGATTTTGGGGTCTGGATTTTGGAGGTTCAGGGCGTGGATTTTGGGGAGTCCGGGTCTCGATTTTGGGTGTCAGGGTTTGGATTTTGGGGATCAGGGTCTGGATTTTGGGGATCAAGGTCTGGATTTGGCGGGTTCAGGGTCTGGATTTTGTGGTCTGGATGTTGGGGGGTTGAGCCTGGATTTTGGGGATTTGGGGTCTGGGTTTTGGGGATTTGGGGTCTGGATTTTGGGGGTTCAGGGTCTGGGTTTTGGGGATCAGGGTTTGGATTTTGGGGATATGGGGTCTGGGTTTTGCTGGTTCGGGTTCTGGGTTTTGGGGATCAGGGTCTGGGTTTTGGGGATTCGGGGTCTGGGTTTTGGGGATCAGGGTCTGGGTTTTGGGGATCAGGGTCTGGATTTTGGGGATCAGGGTCTGGGTTTTGGGGATCAGGGTCTGGGTTTTGGGGATCAGGGTCTGGGTTTTGGGGATTCGGGGTCTGGGTTTTGGGGAACAGGGTCTGGGTTTTGGGGGGGTTCAGGGTCTGGGTTTTGGGATCAGGGTCTGGGTTTTGGGGATCAAGGTCTGGGTTTTGGGGATCAGCGCCTGGATTTTGGGGATCTGGGTCTGGATTTTGGGGATCAGGGTCTGGATTTTGGGGATCAGGGTCTGGGTTTTGGGGGGTTCAGGGTCTGGATTTTGGGGATCAGGGTCTGGGTTTTGGGGATCAGGGTCTTGGTTTTGGGGATCAGGGTCTTGGTTTTGGGGATCAGGGTCTGGATTTTGGGGTATGGATTTTGGAGGTTCAGGGCAAGGATTTTGGGGATTCCGGGTCTGGATTTTGGGGGTCAGGGTCTGGATTTGGGGGATCAGGGTCTGGATTTTGGGGATCAGGGTCTGGATTTGGGCGGTTCAGGGTCTGGATTTTGTGGTCTGGATTTTGGGGGGTTGAGCCTAGATTTGGGGGATTTGGGGTCTGGATTTTGGGGGGTTGAGCCTAGATTTGGGGGATTTGGGGTCTGGATTTTGGGGATTTGTGGTCTGGGTTTTGGGGATTTGGGATCTGGATTTGGGGTCTGTGTTTTGGGGATTTGGGGTCTGGATTTTGGGGGTTCAGGGTCTGGGTTTTGGGGATCAGGGTTTGGATTTTGGGGATATGGGGTCTGGGTTTTGCTGGTTCAGGGTCTGGGTTTTGGGGATCAGGGTCTGGGTTTTGGGGATTCGGGGTCTGGGTTTTGGGGATCAGGTTCTGGGTTTTGGGGATCAGGTCTGGGTTTTGGGGGTCTGGGTTTTGGGGATCAGAGTCTGGGTTTTGGGGATCAGGGTCTGGGTTTTGGGGGTCTGGGTTTTGGGGATCAGAGTCTGGGTTTTGGGGATCAGGGTCTGGGTTTTGGGGGTCTGGGTTTTGGGGATCAGGGTCTGGATTTTGTGGGCTTCAGGGTCTGGGTTTTGGGGATCAGGGTCTGGGTTTTTGGGATCTGGGTTTTGGGGATCAGGGTCTGGGTTTTGGGGATCGGGGTCTGGGTTTTGGGGATCGGGGTCTGGATTTTGGGGATCGGGGTCTGGGTTTTGGGGATCGGGGTCTGGGTTTTGGGGATCGGGGTCTGGGTTTTGGGGATTCGGGGTCTGGGTTTTGGGGATCAGAGTCTGGAATTTGGGGGTTCAGTGTCTGCATTTTGGGAATAGGGTCTGGGTTTTGGGGATTTGGGGTCTGGGTTTTGGGGATCAAGGTCTGGGTTTTGGGGATCAGGGTCTGGATTTTGGGGATCAGGGTCTGGGTTTTGGGGATCAGGGTCTGGAATCTGGGGATCAGGGTCTGGGTTTTGGGGATTTGGGGTGTGGGTTTTGGGGATCAGGGTCTGGGTTTTGGGGATCAGGGTCTGGGTTTTGGGGATCAGGGTCTGCGTTTTGAGGATCAGGGTCTGGAATTTGGGGATCAGGGTCTGGGTTTTGGGGATTTGGGATCTGGATTTTGGGGATCAGGGTCTGAGTTTTGGGGATCAGGGTCTGGGTTTTGGGGATCAGGGTCTGGGTTTTGGGGATCAGGGTCTGGATTTTGGGGATTCGGGGTCTGGGTTTTGGGGATCAGGGTCTGGATTTTGGGGTCTGGATTTGGGGGGTTCAGGGTCTGGATTTTGGGGGTTCAGTGTCTGGATTTTACGGGGCCAGGGTCTGGATTTGGGGGGTCAGGGTCTGGATTTTGGGGGGTTGGGTCGGGATTTTGGGGGTTCAGGGTCTGGATTTTGGGGGTTTGGGGTCTGGATTTTGGGGGTTCGGGGTCTGGATTTTGGGGGTTCGGGGTCTGGATTTTGGGGGTTCGGGGTCTGGATTTTGGGGGTTCGGGGTCTGGATTTTGGGGGGTTGGGTCTGGATTTTGGGGGTTTGGGTTCTGGATTTTACGGGTTCGGGGTCTGGATTTTGGGGGTTCAGGGTCTGGCTTTTGGGGGGTTGGGTCTGGATTTTGGGGGTTCGGGTTTGGATTTTACGGGATCAGGGTCTGGGTTTTGGGTTTCGGGGTCTGGGTTTTGGGGATCAGGGTCTGGATTTTACGGGATCAGGGTCTGGGTTTTGGGGATCAGGGTCTGGGTTTTGGGGGTTTGGGGTCTGGATTTTGGGGATTCGGGGTCTGGGTTTTGGGGATCAGGGTCTGGGTTTTGGGGATCAGGGTCTGGGTTTTGGGGATCAGGGTCTGGGTTTTAGGGATCAGGGTCTGGGTTTTGGGGGTTCAGGGTCTGTGTTGTGGGGATCAAGGTCTGGGTTTTGGGGATCAGGGTCAGGAGTTTGTGTGGGTTCAGGGTCTGAACTTTGGGGATCAAGGTCTGGGTTTTGGGGGTTCAGGGTCTGGAGTTTGGGGGGTTCAGGTCTGGATTTTGGGGGTTTGGGGTCTGCATTTTGGAGATCAGGTTCTCCGTTTTGGGGGTTCAGGAGCTGGATTTTGGTGTTCCGGATCTGGATTTTGGGGGTTCAGGGTTTGTATTTTGGGGTTCAGGGTTTGTATTTTGGGGTGTTGGGGTCTGGATTTTGGGGGGTTGTGGTCTGGATTTTGGGGTTCAGGGTCTGGATTTTGGGGGGTTGGGGTCTGGATTTTGGGGGTTCGGGTCTGGATTTTACGGGATCAGGGTCTGGGTTTTGGGTTTCGGGGTCTGGGTTTTGGGGATCAGGGTCTGGATTTTACGGGATCAGGGTCTGGGTTTTGGGGATCAGGGTCTGGGTTTTGGGGGTTTGGGGTCTGGATTTTGGGGATTCGGGGTCTGGGTTTTGGGGATCAGGGTCTGGGTTTTGGGGATCAGGGTCTGGGTTTTGGGGATCAGGGTCTGGGTTTTGGGGATCGGGGTCTGGGTTTTGGGGATCGGGGTCTGGGTTTGGGGGATCGGGGTCTGGGTTTGGGGGATCGGGGTCTGGGTTTGGGGGATCAGGGTCTGGGTTTGGGGGATCAGGGTCTGGGTTGGGGGGATCAGGGTCTGGGTTGGGGGATCAGGGTCTGGGTTTGGGGGATCAGGGTCTGGGTTTGGGGGATCAGGGTCTGGGTTTGGGGGATCAGGGTCTGGATTTTGGGGGGTTGGGGTCTGGATTTTGGAGATCAGAGGCTGGATTTTGGGGGTTCGGGTCTGGATTTTGGGGGCCTGGGTCTGGATTTTGGGGGTTAGGGGTCTGGATTTTGGGGGTTAGGGGTCTGGATTTTGGGGATCAGGGTCTGGGTTTTGGGGGTTCGGGGTCTGGGTTTTGGGGGTTCGGGGTCTGGATTTTGGGGGTTTGGGGTCTGGATTTTGGGGGTTTGGGGTCTGGATTTTGGGGGTTCGGGGTCTGGATTTTGGGGGTTCGGGGTCTGGATTTTGGGGGGTTGGGTCTGGATTTTGGGGTTCGGGGTCTGGATTTTGGGGTTCAGGGTCTGGATTTTGGGGGTTCGGGGTCTGGATTTTGGGGGGTTGGGTCTGGATTTTGGGGGTTCAGGGTCTGGATTTTGGGGGGTTGGGTCTGAATTTTGGGGGGTCGGGGTCTGGGTTTTGGGGGTTGGGTCTGGATTTTGGGGGTTCAGGGTCTGGATTTTGGGGGGTTGGGTCTGGATTTTGGGGGTTCAGGGTCTGGATTTTGGGGGGTTGGGTCTGAATTTTGGGGGGTCGGGGTCTGGGTTTTGGGGGTTGGGTCTGGATTTTGGGGGTTCAGGGTCTGGATTTTGGGGGGTTGGGTCTGAATTTTGGGGGGTCGGGGTCTGGATTTTGGGGGTTTGGGTCTGGATTTTGGGGGGGGTTGGGTCTGGATTTTGGGGGGTTGGGTCTGGATTTTGGGGGTTTGGGTCTGGATTTTGGGGGGTCGGGGTCTGGATTTTGGGGGTTGGGTCTGAATTTTGGGGGTCGGGGTCTGGGTTTTGGGGGTTCAGGGTCTGGATTTTGGGGGGTTGGGTCTGGATTTTGGGGGTTTGGGTCTGGATTTTGGGGGGTCGGGGTCTGGATTTTGGGGGGTTGGGTCTGGATTTTGGGGGTTCAGGGTCTGGATTTTGGGGGGTCGGGTCTGGATTTTGGGGGGTTGGGTCTGGATTTTGGGGGTTCAGGGTCTGGATTTTGGGGGTTGGGTCTGAATTTTGGGGGGTCGGGGTCTGGGGTTTGGGGGTCAGGGACGGGGCACTACCTGTCGTTTTCTTTGAAGCTCCGCAGCCCATCCTGGGTCCGGCCGGAGCGGCAGCTGAGCCGCTGCTTGTGAAAGGCGGACCCGGGAGCCGCTCTTGTGACGGGGCAGCACCGGGAAACGTAACAAGGGAGAGGCGGCAGGACCGGGGGGAGAGCGGGGAGGAAGGGAAAGAGTGAGACAGGGAAAGGAAGGTGGGGAGCGAGAGAAGGGGGGGGGGGATAGTGGGAGGGAAAAAATGATTGAGAAAGGAGGGAGAGAGAAAGAGAGGGAGGAAGGTGGAGAGGGGGAGAGAGAAAGATGGAGGGAGAAAGAGGGAGGGAGAGGGGAAGGGAGAAATAGGGTGAGAAAGGGGGAGAGAGGGAGTGTGAAAGGGGGAGAGAGGGAGGAAGAGGAGAGAGGGGAAGGGAGAAATAGGGGGAGAGAGGGAGTGTGAAAGGGGGAGAGAGGGAGGAAGAGGAGAGAGGGGAAGGGAGAAATAGGGGGAGAAAGGGGGGGAGAGGGAGTGAGAAAGGGGGAGAGAGGGAGTGTGAAAGGGGGAGAGAGGGAGGAAGAGGAGAGCGGGGAAGGGAGAAATAGGGGGAGAAAGGGGGAGAGAGGGAGTGAGAAAGGGGAAGTGGGGAGTGAGAAAGGGGGAGAGGAAGTGAGGGGGAGAGGGAGTGAGAAGGGGGAGAGAGGGAGGGAGAAAGAGGGTGAGAAAGGGAGGGAGACAGGAGGCGGGAGGGAGGGAAGGTGGGGAGTGGGAGGGGAGGGAAGGGAGGGGGAAGGGGTAGAGGGAGGGAGGCAGAGAGAGGAGAGGGAATGGGAGGGGAAGAGGGAGGGAAGGAAAGTGGGGAAGTTGAGAGGGAAGGGGACAGGGTAAGAGAGCGGGGAAAGAAAGGTGGGAAGAGAAGGGGGAAGGAGAAGGAAAAGAGGGAGGGAAAGGGAAGGAGAGAAAGAGAAGAGGGAGGGAATGAGAGAGGCAGGTTCAGAGGAATGGAATGTGTGGGATGGAGAGCAAGGGAAGAAAGGCTGGGCAAGAGAGGAAGGGGAAAGAGAAATAGATCGAAAGAGAGGGAAGGAGAGGAGGAAGAGAAAGTGAGAGATGGAAAGGAAGAGGGGAGGGGTGAGAGGGAAGGAGAAAGGGCGGAGAGAGAGAACATAGAACATTACAGCGCAGTACAGGCCCTTCGGCCCTCGATGTTGCGCCGACCTGTGAAACCACTCTAAAGGCCATCTACACTATTCCCTTATCGTCCATATGTCTATCCAATGACCATTTGAATGCCCTTAGTGTTGGCGAGTCCACTACTGTTGCAGGCAGGGCATTCCACGCCCTTACTACTCTCTGAGTAAAGAACCTACCTCTGACATCTGTCTTATATCTATCTCCCCGCAATTTAAAGCTATGTCCCCTCGTGCTAGACATCACCATCCGAGGGAAAAGGCTCTCACTGTCCACCCTATCCAATCCTCTGATCATCTTGTATGCCTCAATTAAGTCACCTCTTAACCTTCTTCTCTCTAACGAAAGCAGCCTCATGTCCCTCAGCCTTCCCTCATAAGATCTTCCCTCCAGACCAGGCAACATTCTGGTAAATCTCCTCTGCACCCTTTCCAATGCTTCCACATCCTTCCTATAATGCGGCGACCAGAATTGCACGCAATACTCCAAATGCGGCCGCACCAGAGTTTTGTACAGCTGCAACATGACCTCATGGCTCCGAAACTCAATCCCTCTACCAATAAAAGCCAATACACCGTATGCCTTCTTAACAACCCTCTCAACCTGGGTGGCAACTTTCAGGGATCTATGTACATGGACACCGAGATCTCTCTGCTCATCCACACTGCCAAGAATCTTACCATTAGCCCAGTACTCTGTCTTCCTGTTATTCCTTCCAAAATGAATTACCTCACATTTTTCTGCATTAAACTCCATTTGCCACCTCTCAGCCCAGCGCTGCAGCTTATCTATGTCCCTCTGTAACGTGTTGCATCCTTCCGCACTGTCCGCAACTCCACCGACTTTAGTGTCATCGGCAAATTTACTCACCCATCCTTCTACGCCATCCTCCAGGTCATTTATAAAAATGATAGACAGCAATGGCCCCAAAACAGATCCTTGTGGTACACCACTAGTAACTGGACTCCAGTCTGAACATTTCCCATCAACCACCACCCTTTGCCTTCTTCCAGCTAGCCAATTTCTGATCCAAACTGCTAAATCACCCTGAATCCCATGCCTCTGTATTTTCTGCAAAAGCCTACCGTGGGGAACCTTATCAAACACCACATCAACTGCTTTACCCTCGTCCACCTGTTTGGTCACCTTCTCAAAGAACTCAATAAGGTTTGTGATGCACAACCTACCCTTCACAAAACCGTGTTGACTATCTAATTAAATTATTCCTTTCCAGATGATTGTACACACTATCTCTTATCAACCTTTCCAAGACTTTGCCCACAACAGAAGTAAGGCTCACTGGTCTATAGTTACTGGGATTGTCTCTACTCCCCTTCTTGAACAAGGGGACAACATTTGCTATCCTCCAGTCTTCTGGCACTATTCCTGTAGACAATGATGACATAAAGATCAAAGCCAAAGACTCCGCAATCTCCTCCCTAGCTTCCCATAGAATCCTAGGATAAATCCCATCCGGCCCAGGTGACTTATCTATTTTCACGCTTTCCAGAATTGCTAACACCTCCTCCTTAAGGACCTCAAGCCCTTCTAGTCTAGTAGCTGTATCTCAGTATTCTCCTCGACAACATTGTCTTTTTCCTGTGTGAATAATGACGAAAAATATTCATTTAGCACCTCTCCGATCTCCTCGGACTCCACGCACAACTTCCCACTACTGTCCTTGACTGGCCCCCACTCTTACCCTAGTCATTCTTTTATTCGTGACATATCTATAGAAAGCTTTAGGGTTATCCTTAATCCTACCTGCCAAAGACTTCTCATGTCCCCTCCTGGCTCTTCTTAGCTCTCTCTTTAGGTCCTTCCTAGCTAACTTGTAACTCTCGAGCGCCTTAACTGAACCTTCATGTCTCATCTTTACATAAGCCTCCTTCTTCCTTTTAGCAAGTGATTCAACTACTTTAGTAAACCATGGTTCCCTCGCTCGACCACTTCCACCCTGCCTGACAGGGAATACTTATCAAGGACACGCAGTAGCTGTTCCTTGAACCAGCTCCACATTTCAATTGTGCCCATCCCCTGCAGTTTCCCTCCCCATCCCATGCATCCTAAGTCTTGCTTTATCGCATCATAATTGCCTGCCTTATCGCATCATAATTGCCTTTCCCCCAGCTATAACTCTTGCCCTGCGGTATATACCTCTCCTTTTCCATCGCTAAAGTAAACGTAATCGAATTGTGGTCACTATCACCAAAGTGCTCACCTACCTCCAAATCTAACACCTGTCCAGGTTAATTTCCCAGTACCAAATCCAATATGGCCTCGCCTCTCGTTGGCCTATCTACATACTGTGTCAGGAAACCCTCCTGCACACATTGGACAAAAACGGACCCATCTAAAGTACTCGAACTATAGCGTTTCCAGTCAATATTTGGTAAGTTAAAGTCCCCCGTAACAACTACCCTGTTACTTTCGCTCCTATCCAGAATCATCTTTGCAATCCTTTCCTCTACATCTCTGGAACTTTTCGGAGGCCTATAAAAAAAACTCCCAGCAGGGTGACCTCTCCTTCCCTGTTTCTGACCTCAGCTCATACCACCTCAGTAGACGAGTCCTCATCGAACGTCCTTTCTGCCACCGTAATACTGTCCTTGACTAACAATGCCACCCCGCCCCCTCTTATACCACCTTCCCTGAGCTTACTGAAATATCTAAACCCCGGCACATGTAACAACCATTCCTGTCCCTGCTCTATCCATGTCTCCGAAATGGCCACAACATCGAAGTCCCAGGTACCAACCCATGCCGCAAATTCATCCACCTTATTCCGGATGCTCCTGGCATTGAAGTAGACACACTTTAAACCACCTTCCTGCCTGCCGGTACATTCCTGCAACTTTAAAACCTTACTCCTGACCTCACTACTCTCAACCTCCTGTATACGGGAGCTACAATTCAGGTTCCCAAGCCCCTGCTGAACTAGTTTAAACCCTCCCGAAGAGCATTAGCAAATTTCCCCCCCAGGATATTGGTACCCCTCTGGTCAAGGTGTAGACCATCCCGTTTGTAGAGGTCCCACCTACCCCAGATTGAGCCCAATTATCGAGGTATCTGAAACCATCCCTCCTGCACGTGTAACAACTCCCTGTAGCCACGTGTTCAACTGCTCTCTCTCCCTATTCCTCGTCTCGCTAGCACGTGGCACGGGTAACAACCCAGAGATAATAACTCTGTTTGTCCTGGATCTAAGTTTCCACCCTAGCTCCCTGAATTCCTGCCTTACATCCCTATCCCTTTTCCTACCTATGTCGTTGGCACCTATGTGGACCACGACTTGGGGCTGCTCCCCCTCCCCCTCAAGGATCCCGAAAACACGATCCGAGACATCGTGGACCCTGGCACCTGGGAGGGGAGAGGAGGGGGGAAAGAGTGAGGGGGAGCCGAGGACAGGGGAGAAAGAGAGAGAGAGGGGAAGGGACAGACAAGGAGAAGGAGGGGGAATGTGTGGGGGGGTAAGAGAGACGGGATGTTGAGATGGGGGAAGATAAGAGTGAGGAAGAGTCCAAGAAAGAGAGAGCCACCCTTCCACCTGCTGGTCACATCCTGACCGGTCGAGTATTTGGCCATCGTCCTTGTCTCGTGTCACTCGGCCAGTGACCGAAACAGCTCAAAAACGTGCCCTCAACACTGTGAACGTTAATTTGGCTGACCGTCTCTTATCAAATGTCGTCTGGAATTCCATGGAAATCACATCCAAAAAGGTATTCCATGGCCCACTACTCGATCCAGGCAGATCCGAGAACAACACCAGGAGCACTTCATGGCCCACATCGACTGATCGAAGCATTTCATCGAATCATAGAATTTACAGTGCAGAAGGAGGCCATTCGGCCCATCGAGTCTGCACCGGCTCTTGGAAGAGCACCCTACCCAAGGTCAACACCTCCACCCTATTCCCATAACCAGTCACCCCACCCAACACTAAGGGCAATTTTGGACACTAAGGGCAATTTATCACGGCCAATCCACCTAACCGGCACATCTTTGGACTGTGGGAGGAAACCGGAGCACCCGGAGGAAACCCACGCACACACGGGGAGGATGTGCAGACTCCGCACAGACAGTGACCCGAGCCGGGATCGAACCTGGGACCCCTGGAGCTGTGAAGCAATTGTGCTATCCACAATGCTACCGTGCTGCCCCCTCGATAGTTGAGGGACCCCAAAGATTTGCACTTGCACACAACTTCTTCACAATCCTGCAATGGCTTCACAATGGTCCGGCTTCAACAGCCCTGAGTGAGAGATCTGGAACAGACCCCCTTCGATATCAGGGCCGGGGGTTTTCCAAGATGATTGTGTGACGGGCCTCAGGAGGGACTAGATCTCGTGGGTTTGGAAGGTGCTGTCGAAGGAGCCTCGGCGAGTGGCTGCGGTGCGTCTTGTAGACGGTGCACACGGCTGCCGCTGTGCG
This sequence comes from Scyliorhinus torazame, assembly GCF_047496885.1. NCBI lineage: Eukaryota > Metazoa > Chordata > Chondrichthyes > Carcharhiniformes > Scyliorhinidae > Scyliorhinus > Scyliorhinus torazame. The sequence continues at coordinate 82 of NW_027309332.1, read as the reverse complement.
TCGGGGGCGGAGGGAGTGAATGTTTGTGGTTAGCGTGTCGATCGAGCGGGGCTGCTTTGTCCTGGATGGTGTCGAGCTTCTC
>NW_027309331.1:0-40266 GCF_047496885.1 Scyliorhinus torazame | reverse complement strand
AACCCCACCCCCACACACACCCAGCACCACCCCCACTCCCAGCATCAACCCCACACCCAGCAACACCCCCACACCCAGCATCAACCCCACCCCCCCCACACACACCCAGGATCAACCCCCTCCCCCCAACCCCCAGCATCACCCCCAACCCCCAGCAACACCCCCACGCCCAGCATCAACCCCACCCCCCCACACACACACCGGCATCACCCCCACCCCCAGCATCACCCTCATCCCGAGCATCAACCCCACCCCCCACACACACCCAGCATCACCCCCACCCCCAGCATCACCCCCACCCCCAGCATCACCCTCACCCCCAGCATCAACCCCACCCCCACACACACCCAGCATCACCCCCACCCCCAGCATCACCCCCACCCCCAGCATCACCCCCACCCCCAGCATCACCCCCACCCCCAGCATCACCCTCACCCCCAGCATCAACCCCTCCCCCACACAAACCCAGCATCACCCCCTCCACCCACACACACCCAGCATCACCCCCACCCCCAGCACCAGCCCCACGACCCCAGACACACACAGCATCACCCCCACCCCAAACCCCACACCCAGCATCACCCCCACCCCCAACATCAACACCTCACCCCCACCCGCAGCATCACCACCACCCCCAGCATAAACCCCACCCCACACACACACCCAGCATCACCCCCACCAACAGTATCAACCCCACCACCCCACACAACCTGCATCTCCCCCACGCCCAGCATCAACCCCTCGCCCCCCACCATCACCCCAACCCCCAACATCACCCCCACACCCAGCATCACCCCCACCCCCAGCATCAACCCCTCCCCCCCACACACACCCAGCATCACCCCCACGCCCAGCATCAACCCCTCCCCCCCACACACCCAGCATCAACCCCACCCCCAGCATCAACCCCTCCCCCACACACATCCAGCATCACCCCCACCCCCAGGATCAACCCCTCCCCCCACACACACCCAGCATCACCCCCACGCCCAGCATCAACCCCTCGCCCCCCACCATCACCCCAACCCCCAACATCACCCCCACACCCAGCATCACCCCACCCCCAGCATCAACCCCTCCCCCACACACACCCAGCATCACCCCCACCCCCAGCATCAACCCCACCCCCCCACACACCCAGCATCACCCCCACACCCAGCATCACCGCCAACCCCAACATCACCTCCACCCCCAGCATCAACCCCACCCCCACACACACACCCAGCATCAACCCCACCCCCCATCCAGCATCACCCCCACCCCCAGCATCACCATCAACCCCAGCATCAACCCCACCCCCAGACACACCCAACATCACCCCCACCCCCAGCATCAACCCCAACCCTCAACATCACCCCCACACCCAGCATCACCCCCACCCTCAACATCACCCCCACACCCAGCATCACCCCCACCCCCAGCATCACACCCAACCCCAGCATCACCCTCACCCCCACCCCCAGCATCACCCCCACCCCCATAACACCTACGGACCCCCCCCCCCCCCAGCATCACCCCACCCCCCAAAACACCCACCCTCACACACCCAGCATCACCCCCACCAACAGTATCAACCCCACCACCCCACACACCCCCAGCATCAACCACTCCCCCCCCACCATCACCCCAACCCCCAACATCACCCCCACACCCAACATCACCCCCACACCCAGCATCACCCCCACCCCCTGCATCAACCCCTCCCGCGCACACACCCAGCATCACCCTCACCCCCAGCATCAACCCCTCCCCCCACGCACACCCAACATCACCCCCACACCCAGCATCACCCCCACCCCCAGCATCACCCAACCCCCAACATCACCCCCACACCCAGCATCACCCCCCACCCCCAGCATCACCCCCCACCCCCAGCATCACCCTCACCCCCAGCATCAACCCCACCCGCCCACACATACCCAGCACCACCCCCACCCCCAGCATCAACCCCTCCCCCCCACACCCAGCATCACCCCCACCCCCAACATCACCCCCCACCACCCCACACACACCCCAGCATCAACCCCACACCCAGCATCACCCACACCCCCAGCATCAACCCCACCCCTCACACACCCAGCATCACCCCCCTCACACCCAAAATCACCCCCAGCCCCAAAACACCCCCCCACCCCAGCATCACCCCACCCCCCATAACACCTACACACCCCTCCCCCCAGCATCACACCCATCCCCAAAACACCCACCCTCACACACCCAGCTTCAACCCCACCCCCAGCATCAACCCTCCCCCCCACCATCACCCCAACCTCCAACATCACCCCCACAACCAGCATCACCCCCACCACCTCACACACACCCCCAGCATCACCCCCACCCCCAGCATCAACCCCACCCCTCACACACCCAGCATCACCCCCATAACACCTACACACCCCTCCCCCCAGCATCACACCCATCCCCAAAACACCCACCCTCACACACCCAGCTTCACCCCCACACCCACCATCAACCCCACCACCTCACACACACACCCAGCATCATCCCCACCCCCAGCATCAACCCCTCCCCCCCCACAATCACCCCAACCCCCAACATCACCTCCACCCTCAGCATCACCCCCACATCCAGCATCACCCCCACCCCCTCTCCCCTCCAGCATCAACCCCTCTCCCCAAAACACCCAGCATCACCCCCACCCCCAAAACACCCAGCATCACCCCCACCCCCAAAGCACCCTGCATTACCCCCAGCATCACCCCCACCCCCAAAACACCCATCACCCCCACCACCACCCCCCTCACACCCACCCCCAAAACACCCACACCCCCCCAGCATCAACCCCACCCCCCAGCATCACCCCCCACCCCCCAGCATCACCCCAAACCCAAAACACAGCCACCCACTCACACCCAGCATCACACCCACCCCCAAAACACCCCCCACCCCCAGCATCACCCCCCCCACCCTCAGCAGCCCCCCCACCCCCAAAACACACCCCCACCATCAGCCCCACCCCCTACCCCAAAACACCCCCACCCCTCAGCATCACCCCCACCTCCCAGCATCACACCCAGCCCCAAAACACCCCCACCCCCCTCACACCCAGCATCAGACGCACCCCACAAAAAACCCCCACCCCCTCACACCCAGCATCAGACACACCCCACAAAAACCCCCCCACCGCCCTCACACCCAGCATCATCCCGACCCCCAAAACACCTACACACCCCTCCCCCCCAGCATCACCCCCACCCCCAAAACACCCACCCAGCATCACCCCCACCAACAGTATCAACCCCACCACCCCACACACACCCAGCATCAACCACTCCCCCCCACCATCACCCCAACCCCCAACAACACCCCCACACCCAGCATCACCCCCACCCCCTGCATCAACCCCTCCCGCGCACACACCCAGCATCACCCCACGCCCAGCATCAACCCCTCCCCCACACACACCCAGCATCACCCCCACTCCCAGCATCACCCCAACCCCCAACATCACCCCCACACACCCAACATCATCCCCACACCCAGCAACACCCCCACCCCCAGCATCAACCCCACCCCCACACACACCCAGCACCACCCCCACTCCCAGCATCAACCCCACACCCAGCAACACCCCCACACCCAGCATCAACCCCACCCCCCCCACACACACCCAGGATCAACCCCTCCCCCCAACCCCCAGCATCACCCCCAACCCCCAGCAACACCCCCACGCCCAGCATCAACCCCACCCCCCCACACACACACCGGCATCACCCCCACCCCCAGCATCACCCTCATCCCGAGCATCAACCCCACCCTCAACACACACCCAGCATCACCCCCACCCCCAGCATCACCCCCCACCCCCAGCATCACCCCCACCCCCAGCATCACCCCCACCCCCAGTATCACCCTCACCCCCAGCATCAACCCCACCCCCACACACACCCAGCATCACCCCCACCCCCAGCATCACCCCCACCCCCAGCATCACCCCCACCCCCAGCATCACCCCCACCCCCAGCATCACCCCCACCCCCCAGCATCACCCTCACCCCCAGCATCAACCGCTCCCCCACACAAACCCAGCATCACCCCCTCCACCCACACACACCCAGCATCACCCCCACCCCCAGCACCAGCCCCACGACCCCAGACACACACAGCATCACCCCCACCCCAAACCCCACACCCAGCATCACCCCCACCCCCAACATCAACACCTCACCCCCACCCGCAGCATCACCACCACCCCCAGCATAAACCCCACCCCCACACACACACCCAGCATCACCCCCACCAACAGTATCAACCCCACCACCCCACACAACCTGCATCTCCCCCACGCCCAGCATCAACCCCTCGCCCCCCACCATCACCCCAACCCCCAACATCACCCCCACACCCAGCATCACCCCCCACCCCCAGCATCAACCCCTCCCCCCCCCACACACACCCAGCATCACCCCCACGCCCAGCATCAACCCCTCCCCCCCACACACCCAGCATCACCCCCACCCCCAGCATCAACCCCTCCCCCCCACACACCCAGCATCACCCCCCACCCCCAGCATCAACCCCTCCCCCACACACATCCAGCATCACCCCCACCCCCAGCATCAACCCCTCCCCCCCACACACCCAGCATCAACCCCACCCCCAGCATCAACCCCTCCCCCACACACATCCAGCATCACCCCCTCCCCCCACACACACCCAGCATCACCCCCACGCCCAGCATCAACCCCTCGCCCCCCACCATCACCCCAACCCCCAACATCACCCCCACACCCAGCATCACCCCACCCCCAGCATCAACCCCTCCCCCACACACACCCAGCATCACCCCCACCCCCAGCATCAACCCCACCTCCCCAATCACCCAGCATCACCCTCACCCCCAGCATCAACCCCACCCCCCCACACACCCAGCATCACCCCCAGCATCACCCCCACACCCAGCATCACCGCCAACCCCAACATCACCCCCACCCCCAGCATCAACCCCACCCCCCACACACACACCCAGCATCAACCCCACCCCCCCACCCATCCAGCATCACCCCCACCCCCAGCATCACCCTCAACCCCACCCCCAGACACACCCAACATCACCCCCACACCCAGCATCACCCCCACCCCCAGCATCAACCCCACCCCCCACACACAACCAGCATCACCCCCACCCCCAGCATCAACCCCAACCCTCAACATCACCCCCACACCCAGCATCACCCCCACCCTCAACATCACCCCCACACCCAGCATCACCCCCACCCCCAGCATCACACCCAACCCCAGCATCACCCTCACCCCCACCCCCAGCATCACCCCCACCCCCAGCATCAACCCCTCCCCCCCACACACACCCAGCATCACCCCCACCCCCAGCATCAACCCCTCCCCCCCACCCCAGCATCACCCCCACCCCCAGCATCAACCCCTCCCCCCACACACCCCCAGCATCACCCCCACCCCAGCATCAACCCCTCCCCCCACACACACCCAGCATCACCCCCACCCCCAGCATCAACCCCTCCCCCACACACACCCAGCATCACTCCCACCCCCAGCATCAACCCCCCCACACACACCCAGCATCACCCCCACCCCCAGCATCAACCCCTCCCCCACACACCCAGCATCACCCCCACCCCCAGCATCAACCCCTCCCCCCCCACACACACCCAGCATCACCCCCACCCCAGCATCAACCCCACCCCCCACACACACCCAGCATCAACCCCACCCCCCCACGCACACCCAAGATCACCCCCACACCCAGCATCATCCCCACCCCCAGCATCAACCCCACCCCCCCACACACACCCAGCATCACCCCCACCCCCAGCATCAACCCCCCCCCACACACCCAGCATCACCCCCCACCCCCAGCATCAACCCCTCCCCCCCACACCCAGCATCACCGCCAACCCCAACATCACCCCCACCCCCAGCATCAACCCCACCCCCATACACACACCCAGCATCAACCCCACCCCGCCACCCATCCAGCATCACCCCCACCCCCAGCATCACCCTCAACCCCAGCATCAACCCCACCCCCAGACACACCCAACATCACCCCCACACCCAGCATCACCCCCACCCCCAGCATCAACCCCACCCCCCACACACACCCAGCATCACCCCCACCCCCAGCATCAACCCCAACCCTCAACTTCACCCCCCACACCCAGCATCACCCCCACCCTCAACATCACCCTCACCCCCAGCATCACCCCCACCCCCAGCATCACCCCCACCTCCAGCATCACCCCCACCCCCAGCATCAACCCCTCCCCCCCACACACACCCAGCATCACCCCCACCCCCAGCATCAACCCCTCCCCCCCCACACACCCCCAGCATCACCCCCACCACCAGCATCAACCCCTCCCCCCCACACACACACAGCATCACCCCCACCCCCAGCATCAACCCCTCCCCCCCACACACCCCCAGCATCACCCCCACCCCAGCATCAACCCCTCCCCCCACACACACCCAGCATCACCCCCACCCCCAGCATCAACCCCTCCCCCACACACACCCAGCATCACTCCCACCCCCAGCATCAACCCCACCCCCCCACACACACCCAGCATCACCCCCACCCCCAGCATCAACCCCTCCCCCCCACACACCCAGCATCACCCCCACCCCCAGCATCAACCCCTCCCCCCACACACCCAGCATCACCCCCACCCCCAGCATCAACCCCTCCCCCCCACACACACCCAGCATCACCCCCACCCCAGCATCAACCCCACCCCCCACACACACCCAGCATCAACCCCACCCCCCCCACGCACACCCAAGATCACCCCCACACCCAGCATCATCCCCACCCCCAGCATCAACTCCACCCCCCCACACACACCCAGCATCACCCCCACCCCCAGCATCACCCCCACCCCCTGCATCAACCCCTCCCGCGCACACACCCAGCATCACCCCACGCCCAGCATCAACCCCTCCCCCACACACACCCAGCATCACCCCCACCCCCAGCATCACCCCAACCCCCAACATCACCCCCACACACCCAACATCATCCCCACACCCAGCAACACCCCCACCCCCAGCATCAACCCCACCCCCACACACACCCAGCACCACCCCCACTCCCAGCATCAACCCCACACCCAGCAACACCCCCACACCCAGCATCAACCCCACCCCCCCCACACACACCCAGGATCAACCCCTCCCCCCCACGCCCAGCATCAACCCCACCCCCCCACACACACACCGGCATCACCCCCACCCCCAGCATCACCCTCATCCCGAGCATCAACCCCACCCCCCACACACACCCAGCATCACCCCCACCCCCAGCATCACCCTCACCCCCAGCATCAACCCCACCCCCCACACACACCCAGCATCACCCCCACCCCCAGCATCACCCCCACCCCCAGCATCACCCCCACCCCCAGCATCACCCTCACCCCCAGCATCAACCCCACCACCACACAAACCCAGCATCACCCCCTCCACCCACACACCCAGCATCACCCCCACCCCCAGCCCCACCCCCCCCAGACACACACAGCATCACCCCCACCCCAAACCCCACACCCAGCATCACTCCCACCCCCAACATCAACACCTCACCCCCACCCGCAGCATCACCACCACCCCCAGCATAAACCCCACCCCCACACACACACCCAGCATCACCCCCACCAACAGTATCAACCCCACCACCCCACACAACCTGCATCTCCCCCACGCCCAGCATCAACCCCTCGCCCCCCACCATCACCCCAACCCCCAACATCACCCCCACACCCAGCATCACCCCCACCCCCAGCATCAACCCCTCCCCCCCCCACACACACCCAGCATCACCCCCACGCCCAGCATCAACCCCTCCCCCCCCACACACACCCAGCATCAACCCCACCCCCAGCATCAACCCCTCCCCCACACACATCCAGCATCACCCCCACCCCCAGGATCAACCCCTCCCCCCACACACACCCAGCATCACCCCCACGCCCAGCATCAACCCCTCGCCCCCCACCATCACCCCAACCCCCAACATCACCCCCACACCCAGCATCACCCCACCCCCAGCATCAACCCCTCCCCCACACACACCCAGCATCACCCCCACCCCCAGCATCAACCCCACCTCCCCACACACCCAGCATCACCCTCACCCCCAGCATCAACCCCACCCCCCCACACACCCAGCATCACCCCCACACCCAGCATCACCGCCAACCCCAACATCACCCCCACCCCCAGCATCAACCCCACCCCCACACACACACCCAGCATCAACCCCACCCCCCCACCCATCCAGCATCACCCCCACCCCCAGCATCACCCTCAACCCCAGCATCAACCCCACCCCCAGACACACCCAACATCACCCCCACACCCAGCATCACCCCCACCCCCAGCATCAACCCCACCCCCCACACACACCCAGCATCACCCCCACCCCCAGCATCAACCCCAACCCTCAACATCACCCCCACACCCAGCATCACCCCAACCCTCAACATCACCCCCACACCCAGCATCACCCCCACACCCAGCATCACACCCAACCCCAGCATCACCCTCACCCCCACCCCCAGCATCACCCCCCCCACACACACCCAGCATCACACCCACCCCCAGCATCAACCCCTCCCCCCCCACACACCCAGCATCACCCCCACCCCCAGCATCAACCCCTCCCCCCACACACCCAGCATCACCCCCCACCCCCAGCATCAACCCCTCCCCCCCACACACACCCAGCATCACCCCCACCCCAGCATCAACCCCACCCCCCACACACACCCAGCATCAACCCCACCCCCCCACGCACACCCAAGATCACCCCCACACCCAGCATCATCCCCACCCCCAGCATCAACCCCACCCCCCCCACACACACCCAGCATCACCCCCACCCCCAGCATCAACCCCTCCCCCCCACACACCCAGCATCACCCCCACCCCCAGCATCAACCCCTCCCCCCCCACACCCAGCATCACCCCCACCCCCAGCATCAACCCCAACCCTCAACATCACCCCCACACCCAGCATCACCCCCACCCTCAACATCACCCCCACACCCAGCATCACCCCCACCCCCAGCATCACACCCAACCCCAGCATCACCCTCACCCCCACCCCCAGCATCACCCCCACCCCCAGCATCAACCCCTCCCCCCCACACACACCCAGCATCACCCCCACCCCCAGCATCAACCCCTCCCCCCCCACACCCCCCCAGCATCACCCCCACCCCCAGCATCAACCCCTCCCCCCCACACACACCCAGCATCACCCCCACCCCCAGCATCAACCCCTCCCCCCACACACCCCCAGCATCACCCCCACCCCAGCATCAACCCCTCCCCCCCACACACACCCAGCATCACCCCCACCCCCAGCATCAACCCCTCCCCCACACACACCCAGCATCACTCCCACCCCCAGCATCAACCCCCCCACACACACCCAGCATCACCCCCACCCCCAGCATCAACCCCTCCCCCCCCACACACCCAGCATCACCCCCACCCCCAGCATCAACCCCTCCCCCCACACACCCAGCATCACCCCCACCCCCAGCATCAACCCCTCCCCCCCACACACACCCAGCATCACCCCCACCCCAGCATCAACCCCACCCCCCACACACACCCAGCATCAACCCCACCCCCCCACGCACACCCAAGATCACCCCCACACCCAGCATCATCCCCACCCCCAGCATCAACCCCACCCCCCCACACACACCCAGCATCACCCCCACCCCCAGCATCAACCCCTCCCCCCCACACACCCAGCATCACCCCCACCCCCAGCATCAACCCCTCCCCCCCCCACACCCAGCATCACCGCCAACCCCAACATCACCCCCACCCCCAGCATCAACCCCACCCCCATACACACACCCAGCATCAACCCCACCCCAGCATCACCCTCAACCCCACCAACAGACACACCCAACATCACCCCCACACCCAGCATCACCCCCACACCCAGCATCACCCTCAACCCCAGCATCAACCCCACCAACAGACACACCCAACATCACCCCCACACCCAGCATCACCCCCACCCCCAGCATCAACCCCACCCCCCACACACACCCAGCATCACCCCCACCCCCAGCATTAACCCCAACCCTCAACTTCACCCCCACACCCAGCATCACCCCCACCCTCAACATCACCCCCACACCCAGCATCACCCCCACCCCCAGCATCACGCCCAACCCCAGCATCACCCTCACCCCCAGCATCACCCCCACCCCCAGCATCACCCCCACCCCCAGCATCACCCCCACCCCCAGCATCACCCCCACCCCCAGCATCAACCCCTCCCCCCCACACACACCCAGCATCACCCCCACCCCCAGCATCAACCCCTCCCCCCCCACACACCCCCAGCATCACCCCCACCACCAGCATCAACCCCTCCCCCCCACACACACCCAGCATCACCCCCACCCCCAGCATCAGCCCCTCCCCCCCACACACCCCCAGCGTCACCCCCACCCCAGCATCAACCCCTCCCCCCACACACACCCAGCATCACCCCCACCCCCAGCATCAACCCCTCCCCCACACACACCCAGCATCACTCCCACCCCCAGCATCAACCCCACCCCCCCACACACACCCAGCATCACCCCCACCCCCAGCATCAACCCCTCCCCCCACACACCCAGCATCACCCGCACCCCCAGCATCAACCCCTCCCCCCCACACACACCCAGCATCACCCCCACCCCAGCATCAACCCCACCCCCCACACACACCCAGCATCAACCCCACCCCCCCACGCACACCCAAGATCACCCCCACCCCAGCATCAACCCCTCCCCCCCACACACACCCAGCATCACCCCCACCCCCAGCATCAACCCCTCCCCCCACACACCCCCAGCATCACCCCCACCCCAGCATCAACCCCTCCCCCCACACACACCCAGCATCACCCCCACCCCCAGCATCAACCCCTCCCCCACACACCCAGCATCACTCCCACCCCCAGCATCAACCCCCCCACACACACCCAGCAACACCCCCACCCCCAGCATCAACCCCTCCCCCCCCACACACCCAGCATCACCCCCACCCCCAGCATCAACCCCTCCCCCCACACACCCAGCATCACCCCCACCCCCAGCATCAACCCCTCCCCCCCACACACACCCAGCATCACCCCCACCCCAGCATCAACCCCACCCCCCACACACACCCAGCATCAACCCCACCCCCCCACGCACACCCAAGATCACCCCCACACCCAGCATCATCCCCACCCCCAGCATCAACCCCACCCCCCCACACACACCCAGCATCACCCCCACCCCCAGCATCAACCCCTCCCCCCACACACCCAGCATCACCCCCACCCCCAGCATCAACCCCTCCCCCCCCACACCCAGCATCACCGCCAACCCCAACATCACCCCCACCCCCAGCATCAACCCCACCCCCAGCATCAACCCCACCCCGCCACCCATCCAGCATCACCCCCACCCCCAGCATCACCCTCAACCCCAGCATCAACCCCACCCCCAGACACACCCAACATCACCCCCACACCCAGCATCACCCCCACCCCCAGCATCAACCCCACCCCCCACACACACCCAGCATCACCCCCACCCCCAGCATCAACCCCAACCCTCAACTTCACCCCCACACCCAGCATCACCCCCCACCCTCAACATCACCCCCACACCCAGCATCACCCCCACCCCCAGCATCACGCCCAACCCCAGCATCACCCTCACCCCCAGCATCACCCCCACCCCCAGCATCACCCCCACCCCCAGCATCACCCCCACCCCCAGCATCAACCCCTCCCCCCCACACACACCCAGCATCACCCCCACCCCCAGCATCAACCCCTCCCCCCCCACACACCCCCAGCATCACCCCCACCACCAGCATCAACCCCTCCCCCCCACACACACCCAGCATCACCCCCCACCCCCAGCATCAACCCCTCCCCCCCCACACACCCCCAGCATCACCCCCACCCCAGCATCAACCCCTCCCCCCACACACACCCAGCATCACCCCCACCCCCAGCATCAACCCCTCCCCCACACACACCCAGCATCACTCCCACCCCCAGCATCAACCCCACCCCCCCACACACACCCAGCATCAACCCCTCCCCCCCACACACCCAGCATCACCCCCACCCCCAGCATCAACCCCTCCCCCCACACACCCAGCATCACCCCCACCCCCAGCATCAACCCCTCCCCCACACACACCCAGCATCACTCCCACCCCCAGCATCAACCCCACCCCCCCCACACACACCCAGCATCACCCCCACCCCCAGCATCAACCCCTCCCCCCCCCCACCCCCAGCATCACCCCCCACCCCCAGCATCAACCCCTCCCCCCACACACCCAGCATCACTCCCACCCCCAGCATCAACCCCACCCCCCCACACACACCCAGCATCACCCCCACCCCCAGCATCAACCCCTCCCCCACACACACCCAGCATCACTCCCACCCCCAGCATCAACCCCACCCCCCCACACACACCCAGCATCACCCCCACCCCCAGCATCAACCCCTCCCCCCCACACACCCAGCATCACCCCCACCCCCAGCATCAACCCCTCCCCCCCACACACACCCAGCATCACCCCCACCCCAGCATCAACCCCACCCCCCACACACACCCAGCATCAACCCCACCCCCCCACGCACACCCAAGATCACCCCCACACCCAGCATCATCCCCACCCCCAGCATCAGTACTGCATAACCACTTCCTTACCTTGCAGGTCAGCTGTTCGGGAGAGCGAGGGAGCCAGGACCTTGGAAACAGCGCGGGAGTTTCAAAAAGCGCGGGAGCTGCGAGGCAGAGGGGACAGTTTAAAAGGGCGCGCTGTGGGTGAGGTAAGTACTGCATAACCACTTCCTTACCTTGCAGGTCAGCTGTTCGGGAGAGAGAGGGAGCCAGGACCTTGGAAACAGCGCGGGAGTTTCAAAAAGCGCGGGAGCTGCGAGGCAGAGGGGACAGTTTAAAAGGGCGCGCTGTGGGTGAGGTAAGTACTGCATAACCACTTACTTACCTTGCAGGTCAGCTGTTCGGGAGAGAGATCAGTTTTGGGAGCAGGCCTATTGGCTGACTGTAAATCAGGAAGGATACAAAGGGTGTGGCTGAAGTGCCTATAGAAACAGAGTGCTGAAGGCAAACAGAGTGTATCTGAGTTTGGGTAAGGCTGAGTGCTGAAGGCAAACAGAGTGTATCTGAGTTTGGGTAAGGATGAGTGCTGAAGGCAAACAGAGTGTATCTGAGTTTGGGTAAGGCTGAGTGCTGAAGGCAAACAGAGTGTATCTGAGTTTGGGTAAGGCTGAGTTCGGGTAAGAGGGGAGTGACAAAAAAAAAAAAAAAAAAAAAAAATCAAGTTAATTAAGTAAAGTAATTAACTAGTTAAGGGAATTTGGTGCTCACCTGAAGGAGGTGCAGAGAAGCAGACCTGTGAGGGAGTCTCTGGAGCAACTACATCACAGCCAGCAGGTAAGTGTTTGGCTTGTAACTGGCAAGTGATTTCTCTCTCTTTGACTTTCTCCTAGCTGTGTAGTTCAAATTTAACTTCAGGTTTAAGTCATGGCAGGAGAGCTCAGACCCGTGTCATGCTCCTCTTGTGAGATGTGGCAAGTCAGGGACCCTTCTGGTGTCCCTGACTCCTTCATCTGCAAGAAGTGTGTCCAACTGCAGCTCCTGTTAGACCGCTTGACGGCTCTGGAGCTGCGGATGGACTCACTTTGGAGCATCCGCGATGCTGAGGAAGTTGTGGAAAGCACATTCAGTGAGTTGGTCACACCGCAGATTAAAATTACTGAGGCAGATAGGGAAAGGGTGACCAACAGACAGAGGAAGAGTAGGAAGGCAGTGCAGGGATCCCCTGCGGTCATCTCCCTCCAAAACAGATTTACCGTTTTGGAAACTGTTGGGGGAGATGGCTCACCAGGGGAAGGTGGCAGCAGCCAGGTTCATGGCACCGTGGCTGGCTCTGCTGCACAGAAGGGCGGGAAAAAGAGTGGCAGAGCTCTCGTGATAGGGGATTCAATTGTAAGGGGAATAGACAGGCGTTTCTGCGGACGCAAACGAGAATCCAGGTTGGTATGTTGCCTCCCTGGTGCAAGGGTCAAGGATGTCTCGGAGCGGCTGCAGGGCATTCTGGAGGGGGAGGGTGAACAGCCAGCTGTCGTGGTGCATATAGGCACCAACGATATAGGTAAAAAACGGGATGAGGTCCTACAAGCTGAATTTAGGGAGTTAGGAGTTAAACTAAAAAGTAGGACCTCAAAGGTAGTAATCTCAGGATTGCTACCAGTGCCACGTGAAAGTCAGAGTAGGAATGACAGGATAGCTGGGATGAATACGTGGCTTGAGAGATGGTGCAAGAGGGAGGGTTTCAAATTCCTGGGACATTGGGACCGATTCTGGGGGAGGTGGGACCTGTACAAATCGGACGGTCTGCATCTGGGTGGGACCGAAACCAATGTTCTCGGGGGGGTGTTTGCTAGTGCAGTTGGGGAGGGTTTAAACTAATGTGCCAGGGGGATGGGAACCGATGTAGGAAGTCAGTGGGGACAGAAACAAAAGGCAGGAAGGGAGAGTGTGTAAAGCATGACCAGAGAAAGCAGGGCAGAGAGCAAGGAAGGTCTACATTAAACTGCATTTATTTCAATGCAAGGGGCCTGACGGGCAAAGCGGATGAACTCAGGGCATGGACGGGCACATGGGACTGGGATATTATCGCTATGACTGAAACATGGCTAAGGGAGGGGCAGGACTGGCAGCTCAATGTTCCGGGCTACAGATGCTATAGAAAGGATAGAACAGGAGGTAAGAGAGGAGGGGGAGTGGCGTTTTTGATTAGGGAGAACATCACGGCAGTACTTAGAGGGGATATATCCGAGGGTTCGCCCACTGAGTCTATATGGGTGGAACTGAAAAATAAGAAGGGAGAGATCACCTTGGTAGGACTGTACTACAGGCCCCCAAATAGTCAGCGGGAAATTGAGGAGCAAATATGTAAGGAGATTACAGATAGCTGCAAGAATAATAGGGTGGTAGTAGTAGGGGACTTTAACTTTCCCAACATTGACTGGGACAGTCATAGCATTAGGGGCTTGGATGGAGGGAAATTTGTTGAGTGTATTCAGGAGGAATTTCTCATTCAGTATGTGGATGGACCGACTAGAGAGGGGGCAAAACTTGACCTCGTCTTGGGAAATAAGGAAGGGCAAGTGATAGAAGTGCTAGTGAGGGATCACTTTGGGACAAGTGACCATAATTCCATTAGTTTTAAGATAGCTATGGAGAATGATAGGTCTGGCCCAAGAGTTAAAATTCTTAATTGGGGCAAGGCCAATTTTGATGGTATCAGACAGGAACTTGCAGAGGTAGATTGGGGGAGACTATTGGCAGACAAAGGGACGGCTGGTAAATGGGAGGCTTTTAAAAATGTGTTAACCAGGGTGCAGGGTAAGCACATTCCCTTTAGAGTGAAGGGCAAGGCTGGTAGAAGTAGGGAACCCTGGATGACTCGAGATATTGAGACTCTGGTCAAAAAGAAGAAGGAGGCATATGACGTACATAAGCAACTGGGATCAAGTAGATCCCTTGAAGAGTATAGAGATTGTCGAAATAGAGTTAAGAGGGAAATCAGGAGGGCAAAAAGGGGACATGAAATTGCTTTGGCAAATAATGCAAGGGAGAATCCAAAGAGATTCTACAGATACATAAAGGGGAAAAGAGTAACTAGGGACAGAGTAGGGCCTCTTAAGGATCAACAAGGGCATTTATGTGCAGATCCACAAGAGTTGGGTGAGATCCTGAATGAATATTTCTCATCGGTATTCACGGTGGAGAAAGGCATGGGTGTTAGGAAACTAAGGGAAATAAATAGTGATGTCTTGAGAAGTGTGCATATTACAGAGGAGGAGGTGCTGGAAGTCTTAAAGCGCATCAAGGTAGATAAATCCCCGGGACCTGATGAAATGTATCCCAGGATGTTGTGGGAGGCTAGGGAGGAAATTGCGGGTCCCCTAACCGAGATATTTGAATCATCGGCAGCCACAGGTGAGGTGCCTGAAGATTGGAGAGTGGCGAATGTTGTGCCCTTGTTTAAGAAGGGCAGCAGGGAAAAGCCTGGGAACTACAGACCGGTGAGCCTAACGTCTGTAGTAGGTAAGTTGCTAGAAGGTATTCTGAGAGACAGGATCTACAAGCATTTAGAGAGGTAAGGACTGATTCGGGGCAGTCAGCATGGCTTTGTGCGTGGAAAATCATGTCTCACAAATTTGATTGAGTTTTTTGAGGGGGTGACCAAGAAGGTAGATGAGGGCAGTGCAGTAGACGTTGTCTACATGGACTTTAGCAAAGCCTTTGACAAGGTACCGCATGGTAGGTTGTTGCAGAAGGTTAAAGCTCACGGGATCCAGGGTGAGGTTGCCAATTGGATTCAAAATTGGCTGGACGACAGAAGGCAGAGGGTGGTTGTAGAGGGTTGTTTTTCAAACTGGAGGCCTGTGACCAGTGGTGTGCCTCAGGGATCGGTGCTGGGTCCACTGTTATTTGTGATTTATATTAATGATTTGGATGAGAATTTAGGAGGCATGGTTAGTAAGTTTGCAGATGACACCAAGATTGGTGGCATAGTGGATAGTGAAGAAGGTTATCTAGGATTGCAACGGGATCTTGATCAATTAGGCCAGTGGGCCGACGAATGGCAGATGGAGTTTAATTTAGATAAATGTGAGGTGATGCATTTTGGCAGATCGAATCAGGCCAGGACCTACTCAGTTAATGGTATGGCGTTGGGGAGAGTTATAGAACAAAGAGATCTAGGAGTACAGGTTCATAGCTCCTTGAAGGTGGAGTCGCAGGTGGACAGGGTGGTGAAGAAGGCATTCGGCATGCTTGGTTTCATTGGTCAGAACATGGAATATAGGAGTTGGGACGTCTTGTTGAAGTTGTACAGGACATTGGTACGGCCACACTTGGAATACTGTGTGCAGTTCTGGTCACCCTATTATAGAAAGGATATTATTAAACTAGAAAGAGTGCAGAAAAGATTTACTAGGATGTTGCCGGGACTTGATGGTTTGAGTTATAAGGAGAGGCTGGATAGACTGGGACTTTTTTCCCTGGAGCGTAGGAGGCTTAGGTCGGGCAGTATGGTCGGCACGGGCTTGGAGGGCCGAAGGGCCTGTTCCTGTGCTGTACATTTCTTTGTTCTTTGTTTGTTTTGTTCTTTGTTATAGAGGTCTATAAAATAATGAGGGGCATAGATAAGGTAGATAGTCAACATCTTTTCCCAAAGGTAGGGGAGTCTAAAACTAGAGGGCATAGGTTTAAGGTGAGAGGGGAGAGATTCAGAAGGGCCCAGAGGGGCAATTTCTTCACTCAGAGGGTAGTGAGTGTCTGGAATGGGCTGCCAGAGGTAGTAGTAGAAGCGGGTACAATTGTGTCTTTCAAAAAGCATTTAGATGGTTACATGGGTAAGATGGGTATAGAGGGTTATGGGCCAAGTGCGGGCAACTGGGACTAGCTTAATGGTAAAAAACTGGGCGGCATGGACTGGTTGGGCCGAAGGGCCTGTTTCCATGCTGTAAACTTCTATGATTCTATGATCAACTCCACCCCCCCACACACACCCAGCATCACCCCCACCCCCAGCATCACCCCACCCCCAAAACACCCGCACCACTCTCACGCCCAACATCACCCCTACAGCCAGAATCACCCCCTCACCCCAGCATCACCCCCACCCCCAAAACACCCAGCATCACCCCCCCACCCCGAAAACACCCCCACTGACCAGCAACACCCTCATCACCAAAACACCCCCACACCCCCCAGCATCACCCCAACCCCCTGCATCATCCCCACCCCCAATACACGCACACACCCCACACCCAGCATCACCCCCACCCCCATAACACCTACACAGCCCTCCCCCCAGCATCACACCCACCCAAAAAACACCCACCCTCACACACCCAGCATCAACCCCACCCCCAGCATCAACCCTCCCCCCTCCCAACCACTCTCCACCACCCACCCACCCTGCCCCAGTGCCCACTCTCCACCCACCCTGCCCCAGTGCCCACTCTCTCCACCCACCCTGCCCCAGTGCCCACTCTCTCCACCCACCCTGCCCCAGTGCCCACTCTCTCCACCACCCACCCATGCTGCCCCAGTGCCCACTCTCTCCACCCAGCCTGCCCCAGTGCCCACTCTCTCCACCCACCCACCCTGCCCCAGTGCCCCCTCTCTCCACCCACCCACCCTGCCCCAGCGCCCACTCTCTTCTCCACCCACCCTGCCCCAGCGCCCACTCTCCACCCACCCTGACCCAGCGCCCACTCTCACCACCCACCCTGCCCCAGTGCCCCTTCTCTCCACCCACCCACCCTGCCCCAGCGCCCACTCTCTCCACCCACCCATCCTGCCCCAGTGCCCACTCTCTCCACACACCCACCCTGCCCCAGCGCCCACTCTCTCCACCCACCCACCCTGCCCTAGCGCCCACTCTCTCCACCCACCCACCCTGCTCCAGCGCCCACTCTCTCCACCCACGCTGCCCCAGTGCCCACTCTCTCCACCCACCCTGCCCCAGTGCCCACTCTCTCCACCCACCCTGCCCCAGTGCCCACTGTCTCCACCCACCCACCCTGCCCCAGTGCCCCCTCTCTCCACCCACCCACCCTGCCCCAGTGCCCACTCTCCACCCACCCACCCTGCCCCAGTGCTCACTCTCTCCACCCAACCACCCTGCCCCAGTGCCCACTCTCTCCACCCACCCTGCTCCAGTGCCCACTCTCTCCACCCACCCGGCCCCAATTCCCACCCTCCCTTCCCCAGTGCCAGTCTCTCCACCCACCCTGCCCCAATGCCCACTCTCCACCCACCCTACCCCAGCGCCCACTCTCCACCCACCCACCCTGACCCAGCGCCCACTCTCCACCCACCCTGACCCAGCGCCCACTCTCACACCCACCCTGCCCCAGTGCCCCTTCTCTCCACCCACCCACTCTGCCCCAGTGCCCACTCTCTCCACCCACCCTGCCCCAATGCCCACTCTCCACCCACCCTGCCCCAGCGCCCACTCTCCACCCACCCACCCTGACCCAGCGCCCACTCTCCACCCATCCTGACCCAGCGCCCACTCTCACCACCCACCCTGCCCCAGTGCCCCTTCTCTCCACCCACCCACTCTGCCCCAGTGCCCACTCTCTCCACCCACCCACCCTGCCCCAGTGCCCCCTCTCTCCACCCACCCACCCTGCCCCAGTGCCCACTCTCTTCTCCACCCACACTGCCCCAGTGCCCACTCTCTCCACCCACCCTGCCCCAGCGCCCACTCTCTCCACCCACCCACCCACGCTGCCCCAGTGCCCACTCTCTCCACCCACCCTGCCCCACTGCCCAGTGCTGGGTGAGAGAGGAACGGAATTTGTAGATACTCACTGAAATGGGGTGATAGAATCTGGGGGCAAGTCATACGTTGATTCTTTAGAAAGGGTATTGTGGAAATATTTCCTCTTGGCGTTTCGACTGTAACACATAGTCCAGGGATCTGCGAAGATAGAGACAGCGGGGAAATCAGCAAGGGTCAGTGTGAACACAGTTGGGGGGGGGTCAGTGTGAGCACAGTTGGGGGGGGTCAGTGTGAACACAGTTAGGGGGGGTCAGAGTGAACACAGTTGGGGGGTCAGTGTGAACACAGTTGGGGGGGTCAGTGTGAACACAGTTGGGGGGGGGGTCAGTGTGAACACAGTTGGGGGGGGGGGGTCAGTGTGAACACAGTTAGGGGGGGTCAGTGTGAACACAGTTGGGGGGGGTCAGTGTGAACACAGTTGGGGGGGGTCAGTGTGCACAGTTGGGGGGGTCAGTGTGAACACAGTTGGGGGGGGTCAGTGTGCACAGTTGGGGGAGGGGTCAGTGTGAACACAGTTGGGGGGGTCAGTGTGAACACAGTTGGGGGGGTCAGTGTGAACACAGTTGGGGGGGGGTCAGTGTGAACACAGTTGGGGGGGTCAGTGTGAACACAGTTGGGGGGGGGTAAGTGTGCACAGTTGGGGGGGTCAGTGTGAACACAGTTGGGGGGGGTCAGTGTGCACAGTTGGGGGGGGGTCAGTGTGAACACAGTTGGGGGGTCAGTGTGAACACAGTTGGGGGTGTCAGTGTGAACACAGTTTGGGGGTGTCAGTGTGAACACAGTTGGGGGGGTCAGTGTGAACACAGTTGGGGGGGTCAGTGTGAACACAGTTGGGGGGGGTCAGTGTGAACACAGTTGGGGGGGGGGCAATGTGAACACAGTTGGGGGGGGTCAGTGTGAACACAGTTGGGGGGTCAGTGTGAACACAGTTGGGGGGTCAGTGTGAACACAGTTGGGGGGGTCAGTGTGAACACAGTTGGGGGGGTCAGTGTGAACACAGTTGGGGGGGGTCAGTGTGACCACAGTTGGGGGGGGTCAGTGTGAACACAGTTGGGGGGGGTCAGTGTGAACACAGTTGGGGATGTTCAGTGTGAACACAGTTGGGGGGTCAGTGTGAACACAGTTGGGGGGGGTCAGTGTGAACACAGTTGGGGGGGGTCAGTGTGAACACAGTTGGGGGGGGTCAGTGTGCACAGTTGGGGGGGGTCAGTGTGAACACAGTTGGGGGGTCAGTGTGAACACAGTTGGGGGGGGTCAGTGTGAACACAGTTGGGGATGTTCAGTGTGAACACAGTTGGGGGGGGGGTCAGTGTGAACACAGTTGGGGGGTCAGTGTGAACACAGTTGGGGGGTCAGTGTGAACACAGTTGGGGGGGTCAGTGTGAACACAGTTGGGGGGGGTCAGTGTGACCACAGTTGGGGGGGGTCAGTGTGACCACAGTTGGGGGGTCAGTGTGACCACAGTTGGGGGGTCAGTGTGAACACAGTTGGGGGGGGTCAGTGTGAACACAGTTGGGGGGGGGGGGTCAGTGTGAACACAGTTGGGGGGGGGTCAGTGTGAACACAGTTGGGGGGGGGTCAGTGTGAACACAGTTGGGGGGGTCAGTGTGAACACAGTTGGGAGGGGGTCAGTGTGAACACAGTTGGGGGGGGGTTAGTGTGAACACAGTTGGGGGGATTCAGTGTGAACACAGTTGGGGGGGTCAGTGTGAACACAGTTGGGGGGGTCAGTGTGAACACAGTTGGGGGGGGGTCAGTGTGCACAGTTGGGGGGGGGTCAGTGTGAACACAGTTGGGGGTGTCAGTGTGAACACAGTTGGGGGGTCAGTGTGAACACAGTTGGGGATGTTCAGCGTGAACACAGTTGGGGGGGGGTTCAGTGTGAACACAGTTGGGGGGTTAGTGTGAACACAGTTGGGGGGGGGGTTAGTGTGAACACAGTTGGGGGGTCAGTGTGAACACAGTTGGGGGGTCAGTGTGAACACTGTTGGGGGGGTCAGTGTGCACAGTTGGGGGGGGGGGTTAGTGTGAACACAGTTGGGGGGGGTCAGTGTGAACACAGTTGGGGGGATTCAGTGTGAACACAGTTGGGGGGGTCAGTGTGAACACAGTTGGGGGGGGTCAGTGTGAACACAGTTGGGGGGGTCAGTGTGAACACAGTTGGGGGGTCAGTGTGAACACAGTTGGGGGGGGGGTCAGTGTGCACAGTTGGGGGGGGGTCAGTGTGAACACAGTTGGGGGTGTCAGTGTGAACACAGTTGGGGGGTCAGTGTGAACACAGTTGGGGACGTTCAGTGTGAACACAGTTGGGGGGGGTTCAGTGTGAACACAGTTGGGGGGGGTCAGTGTGAACACAGTTGGGGGGGGTTAGTGTGAACACAGTTGGGGGGATTCAGTGTGAACACAGTTGGGGGGGGTCAGTGTGAACACAGTTGGGGGGTCAGTGTGAACACAGTTGGGGGGTCAGTGTGAACACAGTTGGGGGGGGTCAGTGTGAACACAGTTGGGGGGGGTTCAGTGTGAACACAGTTGGGGGGTCAGTGTGAACACGGTTGGGGGGGGGGTTAGTGTGAACACAGTTGGGGGGGTCAGTGTGAACACAGTTGGGGGGTCAGTGTGAACACTGTTGGGGGGGTCAGTGTGAACACAGTTGGGGGGGGTCAGTGTGAACACAGTTGGGGGGTCAGTGTGAACACAGTTGGGGGGGTTAGTGTGAACACAGTTGGGGGGGTTAGTGTGAACACAGTTGGGGATGTTCAGTGTGAACACAGTTGGGGGGATTCAGTGTGAACACAGTTGGGGGGATTCAGTGTGAACACAGTTGGGGGGGTCAGTGTGAACACAGTTGGGGGGGTCAGTGTGAACACAGTTGGGGGGGTTCAGTGTGAACACAGTTGGGGGGGATCAGTGTGAACACAGTTGGGGGGGTCAGTGTGACCACGGTTGGGGGGGTTAGTGTGAACAATGGGGGATCAGCAGGGGGTTTAATGTTGGGGTTTGAGGGGATTTAATGTTGGAGTTTAAGGGGGTTTAATGTTGGGGTTTGAGGGGATTTAATGTTGGGGTTTGAGGGGATTTAATGTTGGGGTTTGAGGGGCTTTAATGGTGGGGTTTGAGGGGGTTTAATGTTGGGGTTTGAAGGGGTTTAATGTTGGGGTTCAGAGGGTTTAATGATGGGGTTCAGGGGGTTTAATGTTGGGGTTTAGTGGGTTTAATGTTGAGGTTTGAGGGGGTTTCATGTTGGGGTTTGAGGGGATTTAATGTTGGGGTTCAGGGGGTTTAATGTTGGGGTTTGAGGGGGTTTCATGTTGGGGTTTGAAGGGGTTTAATGTTGGGATTTGAGGAGATTTAATGTTGGGGTTTGAGGGGGTTTAATGTTGGGGTTCAGGGGGTTTAATGTTGGGGTTTGAGGGGTTATAATGTTGGGGTTTGAGGGGGTTTAATGCTGGGGGTTGAGGGGGTTTCATGTTGGGGTTTGAGGGGGTTTAATGTTGGGGGTTGAGGGGGTTTAATGTTGGGGTTTGAGGCGGTTAAATGTTGGGGTTTGAGGGGGTTTAATGTTGGGATTTGAGGGGGTTTAATGCTGGGGTTTGAGAGGGTTTAATGTTGGGATTTGAGGGGGTTAACGTTTGGGTTCAGGGGGTTTCATGTTGGGGATACAGGGGTTTAATGTTGGGGTTTGAGGGGGTTTAATGTTGGGGTTCAGGGGGTTTAATTGTGGGGTTCAGGGGGTTTATGTTGGGGTTTGAGGGGGTTTCATGTTGGGGTTCAGGAGGTTTAATGTTGGGGTTTGAGGGGGTTTAATGTTGGAGTTAATGTTGGGGTTTGAGGGGGTTTAATGTTGGGGTTCAGGGGGTTTAATGTTGGGGCTCAGGGGGTTTAATGTTGGGGATTCGAGGTATTAATGTTGGGGTTTGAGGGGATTTAATATTGGGGTTTGATGGAGTTTAATGTTGGGGTTTGAGGGAGTTTAATGTTGGGGTTTGAGGGGGTTTAATGTTGGGGTTCAGGGGGTTTAATGTTGGGGTTCAGGGGGTTTAATGTTGGGGTTTGAGGGGGTTTAATGTTGGGCTTTGAAGGCCTTATGTTGGGGTTTGAGGGGGTTTAATGTTGGGGTTCAGGGGGCTTAATGTTGGGGTTTGAGGGGGTTTACTGTTGGGGTTTGAGGGGGTTTAATGTTGGGTTTGAGGGGGTTTAATGTTGGGGTTCAGGGGGTTTAATGTTGGGGTTTGTGAGCTTTTAATGTTGGGGTTTGAATGTTGGGGTTTGAGGGGGTTTAATGTTGGGGTTTGAGGGGGTATAATGTTGGGGTTTAATGTTGGGGTTCAGGGGGTTTAATGTTGGGGTTCAGGGGGTATAATGTGTTTGAGGGGGTTTAATGTTGGGGTTTGAGGGGTTTAATGTTGGGGTTTGAGGGGGTTTAATGTTGGGGTTTGAGGGGGTTTAATGTTGGGGTTTGAGGGGGTTTAATGTTGGGGTTTGAGGGGGTTTATGTTGGGGTTCAGGGGGTTTAATGTTGGGTTTGAGGGGGTTTAATGTTGGGGTTTGAGGGGGTTTAATGTTGGGGTTTGAGGGGGTTTAATGTTGGGGTTTGAGGGGGTTTAATGTTGGGGTTTGAGTGAGTTTGATGTTGGGGTTTGAGGGGGTTTATGTTGGGCTTTAAGGGGGTTTATGTTGGGGTTTAAGGTTGGGGTTCAGGGGGTTTAATGTTGGCATTTGGGGGGGTTTAATGGTGGGTTTGAGGGGGTTTAATGTTGGGGTTTGAGGGAGTTTGATGTTGGGGTTTGAGGGGATATAATGTTGGGGTTTGAGGGTATTAATGTTGGGGTTTGAGGGGATTAACTGTTGGGGTTTGATGGGGTTTAATATTGGGGTTCAGCGGATTTAATGTTGGGGCTTGAGTGGGTTTAATGTTGGGGTTTGAGGGGGTTTAATGTTGGGGTTTGAGTGGGTTTAATGTTGGGGTTCAGGGGGTTTAATGTTGGGGATCCAAGAGTTTAGTGTTGGGGTTTGAGGGGGTTTAATGTTGGGGTTTGAGGGGGTTTAATGTTGGGGTTTGAGGGGGTTTAATGTTGGGGTTCTGGCGGTTTAATGTTGGGGTTTGAGGGGGTTTAATGTTGGGATTTCAGGGGGTTTAATGTTGGGGTTTGAGTGGGTTTAATATTGGGGTTTGAGGGGGTTTCATGTTGGGGTTTGACGGGGTATAATGTTGGGGTTTGAGGGCTTTTAATGTTGGGGTTTGAAGGGGTATAATGTTCGAGTTTGAGGGGGATTAATGTTGGGGTTTGATGGGGTTTAATTCGGGGTTTGAGGTGTTTAAAGTTGAGGTTTGAGGGAGTTTGATGTTGGGGTTTGAGGGGGTTTAATGTTGGGGTTCAGGGGGTTTAATGTTGGGGTTGAGGGGGGTTTAATGTTGGGTTTCAGGGGGTTTATGTTGGGGTTTGAAGGGGTTTAATCTTGGGGTATGAGGGGGTTTAATGTTGGGGTTTGAGGGGGTTTCTGTTGGGCTTTAAGGGGGTTTATGTTGGGGTTTAATGTTGGGGTTCAGGGGGTTTAATGTTGGGGTTTAAGGGGTTTTAATGTTGGGTTTCAGGGCGTCTAATGTTGGGGTTTGTGAGCGTTTAATGTTGGGGTTTGAGGGAGTTTAATGTTGGGGTTTGAGGGAGTTGAATGTTGGGGTTTGAGGGAGTTTAATTTTGGGGTTTGAGGGAGTTTAATGTTGGGGTTTGAGGGGGTTTAATGTTGGGGTTTGAAGGGGTTTAATGTTGGGGTTCAGGGGGTTTAATGTTGTGTTTGAGGGGGTTTAATGTTGGGGTTTGAGGGGGTTTAATGTTGGGGTTCGAGGGGGTTTAATGTTGGGGTTGGAGGGGGTTTAATGTTGGGGTTCGAGGGGGTTTAATGTTGGGGTTGGAGGGGGTTTAATGTTGGGGTTTTAGGGGGTTTAATGTTGGGGTTTGAGGGGTTTAATGTTTGGGTTCAGGGGGTTTATATTGGGGTGTGAGGGGGTTTAATGTTGGGTTTGAGGGGGTTTAATGTTGGGTTTTAGGGGGTTTAATGTTGGGGTTTGAGGGGGTTTAATGTTGGGGTTTGAGGGGCTTATGTTGGGGTTTGAGGGGGTTTAATGTTGGGGTTCAGGGGGTTTAATGTTGGGGTTTGAGGGGGTTTAATGTTGGGCTTTGAGGGGCTAATGTTGGGGTTTGAGGGGGTTTACTGTTGGGGTTTGAGGGGGTTTAATGTTGGGTTTGAGGGGGTTAAATGTTGGGGTTCAGGGGGTTTAATGTTGGGGTTTGTGAGCGTTTAATGTTGGGGTTTGAATGTTGGGGTTTGAGGGGGTTTAATGTTGGGGTTTGAGGGGGTATAATGTTGGGGTTTAATGTTGGGGTTCAGGGGGTTTAATGTTGGGGTTCAGGGGGTTTAATGTTGGGGTTCAGGGGGTTTAATGTTGGGGTTTGAGTGGTTTAATGTTGGGGTTTGAGGGGGTTCAATGATGGGGTTTGAGGGGGTTTAATGTTGGGGTTTGAGGGGGTTTATGTTGGGGTTCAGGGGGTTCAATATTGGGGTTCAGGGTGTTTTAATGTTGGGGTTCAGCGGATTTAATGTTGGGGCTTGAGTGGGTTTAATGTTGGGGTTTAATGTTGGGGTTCAGGGGGTTTAATGTTGGGGTTTGAGGGGGTTTAATGTTGGGGTTTGAGGGAGTTTGATGTTGGGATTGAGGGGGGTTTAATGTTGGGTTTCAGGGGGTTTATGTTGGGGATTGAGGGAGTTTAATATTGGGGTTTGAGGGGGTTTAATGTTGGGGTTTGAAGGGGTTTAATGTTGGGGTTCAGGGGGTTTAATGTTGGGGTTCAGGGGGTTTAATGTTGCGGTTTGATGGGTTTAATGTTGGGGTTTGAGGGGGTTTAATGTTGGGGTTCGAGGGGGTTTAATGTTGGGGTTGGGGGGGTTTAATGTTGGGGTTGGAAGAGGTTTAATGTTGGGGTTCGAGGGGGTTTAATGTTGGGGTTCAGGGGGTTTATATTGGGGTGTGAGAGGGTTTAATGTTGGGTTTGAGGGGGTTTAATGTTGGGTTTGAGGGGGTTTAATGTTGGGTTTGAGGGGGTTTAATGTTGGGGTTTGAGGGGGTTTAATGTTGGGGTTCAAGGGGATTAATGTTGGGGTTCAGGGGGTTTAATGTTGAGTTTGAGGGGGTTTAATGTTGGGGTTTCAGGGGGTTTAATGTTGGGGTTTGAGGGGGTTTAATGCTGGGGTTCAGGGGGTTTAATGTTGGGGTTTGAGGGGGTTTAATGTTGGGGTTCCGGCGGTTTAATGTTGGGGTTTGAGGGGGTTTAATGATGGGATTTGAGGGCTTTAATGTTGGGGTTTGAAGGGGTATCATGTTGGAGTTTGAGGGGGATCAATGTTGGGGTTTGATGGGGTTTAATTCGGGGTTTGAGGTGGTTTAATGTTGAGGTTTGAGGGAGTTTGATGTTGGGGTTTGAGGGGGTTTAATGTTGGGTCTGAGGGGGTTTAATGTTGGGGTTCAGGGGGTTTCATGTTGGGGTTTGAGGGGGTTTAATGTTGGGGTTTGAGGGAGTTTGATGTTGGGGTTGAGGGGGGTTTAATATTGGGTTTCAGGGGGTTTATGTTGGGGTTTGAAGGGGTTTAATCTTGGGGTATGAGGGGTTTTAATGTTGGGGTTTGAGGGGCTTTATGTTGGTCTTTAAGGGGGTTTATGTTGGGGTTTAATGTTGGGGTTCAGGGGAGTTAATGTTGGGTTTGAGGGGGTTTAATGTTGGGGTTTTAGGGGGTTTAATGTTGGGGTTTGAGGGAGTTTGATGTTGGGGTTTGAGGGGTTTAATGTTTGGGTTCAGGGGGTTTATATTGGGGTGTGAGGGGGTTTAATGTTGGGTTTGAGGGGGTTTAATGTTGGGTTTGAGGGGGTTTAATGTTGGGGTTTGAGGGGGTTTAATGCTGGGGTTGAGGGGGTTTAATGTTGGGGTTTGAGGGGGTTTAATGTTGGGGTTGAGGGGGGTTTAATGTTGGGTTTGAGGGGGTTTATGTTGGGGTTTGAAGGGGTTTAATCTTGGGGTATGAGGGGGTTTGATGTTGGGGTTTGAGGGGGTTTATGTTGGGCTTTAAGGGGGTTTATGTTGGGGTTTGAGGGGGTTTAATGTTGGGTTTTAATGTTGGGGTTTGAGGGGGTTTAATGTTGGGGTTTGAGGGAGTTTGATGTTGGGCTGTGAGGGGATTAACTGTTGGGGGTTGAGGGGGTTTAATGTTAGGGTTTGAAGGGGTTTAACGTTGGGGTTCAGGGGCTTTATGTTGGGGTTTGAAGGGGTTTCATGTTGGGATTCAGGGGGTTTAATGTTGGGGTTCGAGGGGGTTTAATGTTGGGGTTCAGGGGGTTTAATGTTGGGATTTCAGGGGGTTTAATGTTGGGGTTTGATGGGGTTTAATGTTGGGGTTTGAGGGGGTTTAATGTTGTGGTTTGAGGGAGTTTGATGTTGGGCTTTGAGGGGATTAACTGTTGGGGGTTGAGGGGGTGTAATGTTGGGGTTCAGGGGGTGTAATGTTGGGGATTAATGTTGGGGTTTGAGGGATTTTAATGTTGGGGTTTGAGGGCTTTTAATGTTGGGGTTTGAAGGGGTTTAATATTGGGGTTTGAGGGGGCTTAATGTTGGGGTTTGATGGGGTTTAATGATGGGGTTTAATTCGGGGTTTGAGGTGGTTTAATGTTGAGGTTTGAGGGAGTTTGATGTTGGGGTTTGAGAGAGTTTGATGTTGGGGTTTGAGGGGGTTTAATGTTGGGTTTGAGGGGGTTTAATGTTGGGGTTTGAGGGTGTTAAATGTTGGGTTTGAGGTTGTTTAATGTTGGGGTTTGAGGGGGTTTAATGTTAGGGTTTGAAGGGGTTTAACGTTGGGGTTCAGGGGCTTTATGTTGGGGTTTGAAGGGGTTTCATGTTGGGATTCAGGGGGTTTAATGTTGGGGTTTGAGGGGGTTTAATGTTGGGGTTTGAGAAAGTTTAATGTTGGGGTTCGAGGGGGTTTCATGTTGGGATTTCAGGGGGTTTAATGTTGGGGTTTGATGGGGTTTAATGTTGGGGTTTGAGGGGGTTTAATGTTGGGGTTTGAGGGGGTTTGATGTTGGGCTTTGAGGGGATTAACTCTTGGGGGTTGAGGGGGTTTAATGTTGGGGTCCAGGGGGTGTAATGTTGGGGTTTAATGTTGGGGTTTGAGGGATTTTAATGTTGGGGTTTGAGGGCTTTTAATGTTGGGGTTTGAAGGGGTTTAATGTTGGGGTTTGAGGGGGCTTAATGTTGGGGTTTGAGGTGGTTTAATGTTGAGGTTTGAGGGGGTTTAATGTTGGGGTTTGAGGGGGTTAAATGTTGGGTTTGAGGTTGTTTAATGTTGGGGTTTGAGGGGGTTTAATGTTGGGGTTTGAGGGGGTTTAATGTTGGGGTTTGAGGGGGTTTAATGTTGGGGTTCAGGGGGTTTAATGTTGGGTTTCAGGGGGGTTTAATGTTGGGTTTCAGGGGGTTTATGTTGGGGTTTGAGGGGGTTTATCTTGGGGTTTGGAGGGGTTTATGTTGGGCTTTAAGGGGGTTTATGTTGGGGTTTAATGTTGGGGTTCAGGGGGTTTAATGTTGTGGTTTGAGGGGGTTTAATGTTGGGGTTTGAGGGGGTTTAACGTTGGGGTTTGAGGGGTTTTAATGTTGGGTTTGAGGGCGTTTAATGTTGGGGTTTGTGAGCGTTTAATGTTGGGGTTTGAGGGAGTTTAATGTTGGGGTTTGAGGGGCTTATGTTGGGGTTTAATGTTGGGGTTCAGGGGGTTTAATGTTGTGTTTGAGGGGGTTTAATGTTGTGTTTGAGGGGGTTTAATGTTGGGGTTTGGGGGGTTTAATGTTGGGGTTCGGGGTTTTATGCTGGGGTTCAGGGGGTTTATGTTGGGGTTTGATGGGGTTTAATGTTGGGGTTCAGGGGGTTTATGTTGGGGTTCGGGGGTTTATGTTGGGGTTCGGGGGGGTTTATGTTGGGGTTCAGGGGGTTTATGTTGGGGTTCAGGGGGTTTATGTTGGGGTTCAGGGGGTTTATGTTGGGGTTCAGGGGGTTTAATGTTGGGGTTTGAAGGGGTTTAACGTTGGGGTTCAGGGGCTTTATGTTGGGGTTTGAAGGGGTTTCATGTTGGGATTCAGGGGGTTTAATGTTAGGGTTTGAAGGGGTTTAACGTTGGGGTTCAGGGGCTTTATGTTGGGGTTTGAGGGGGTTTAATGTTGGGGTTTGAGGGGGTTTAATGTTGGGATTTCAGGGGGTTTAATGTTGGGGTTTGATGGGGTTTAATGTTGGGGTTTGAGGGGGTTTAATGTTGGGTTTTGAGGGGGTTTAATGTTGGGGTTTGAGGGAGTTTGATGTTGGGCTTTGAGGGGATTAACTCTTGGGGGTTGAGGGGGTTTAATGTTGGGGTTCAGGGGGTGTAATGTTGGGGTTTAATGTTGTGGTTTGAGGGATTTTAATGTTGGGGTTTGAGGGCTTTTAATGTTGGGGTTTGAAGGGGTTTAATGTTGGGGTTTGAGGGGGCTTAATGTTGGGGTTTGATGGGGTTTAATGATGTGGTTTAATTCGGGGTTTGAGGTGGTTTAATGTTGAGGTTTGAGGGGGTTTAATGTTGGGGTTTGAGGGGGTTAAATGTTGGGTTTGAGGGGGTTTAATGTTGGGTTTGAGGGGGTTTAATGTTGGGGTTTGAGGGGGTTTAATGTTGGGGTTTGAGGGGGTTTAATGTTGGGTTTTGAGGGGGTTTAATGTTGGGGTTTGAGGGAGTTTGATGTTGGGCTTTGAGGGGATTAACTCTTGGGGGTTGAGGGGGTTTAATGTTGGGGTTCAGGGGGTGTAATGTTGGGGTTTAATGTTGTGGTTTGAGGGATTTTAATGTTGGGGTTTGAGGGCTTTTAATGTTGGGGTTTGAAGGGGTTTAATGTTGGGGTTCAGGGGGTTTAATGTTGTGGTTTGAGAGGGTTTAATGTTGGGGTTTGAGGGAGTTTTATGTTGGGGTTGAGGGGGGTTTAATGTTGGGTTTCAGGGGGGTTTAATGTTGGGTTTCAGGGGGTTTATGTTGGGGTTTGAGGGGGTTTATCTTGGGGTTCAGGGGGTTTAATGTTGGGGTTTGAGGGGGTTTAATGTTGGGGTTTGAAGGAGTTTATGTTGGGCTTTAAGGGGGTTTATGTTGGGGTTTAATGTTGGGGTTTAATGTTGGGGTTCAGGGGGTTTAATGTTGGAGTTTGAGGGGGTTTAATGTTGGGGTTTGAGGGGGTTTAATGTTGGGGTTTGAGGGGTTTTAGTGTTGGGTTTGAGGGCGTTTAATGTTGGGGTTTGTGAGCGTTTAATGTTGGGGGTTGAGGGAGTTTAATGTTGGGGTTTGAGGGGCTTATGTTGGGGTTTGAGGGGGTTTAATGTTGGGGTTCAGGGGGTTTAATGTTGGGGTTCGGGGGTTTATGCTGGGGTTTGAGGAGGTTTAATGTTGGGGTTCAGGGGGGTAATGTTGGGGTTCAGGGGGTTTATGTTGGGGTTTGATGGGGTTTAATGTTGGGGTTCAGGGGGTTTATGTTGGGGTTCAGGGGGTTTATGTTGGGGTTCAGGGGGTTTATGTTGGGGTTCAGGGGGTTTATGTTGGGGTTCAGGGGGTTTATGTTGGGGTTCAGGGGGTTTATGTTGGGGGTTCAGGGGGTTTATGTTGGGTTTTAATCTTGGTGTACGGTGTGAGTGTGAGGCTCTGGTGAAACCAGAAGGTTGATTTTCCTAATCTCTCACGAACAGCAAGCCAGAATATTATGGGATGGAATATTGGCTTACCGTTCACAGTTTTAATGATGTGCAGGCCAGTGGGCAGAAAGTGTCGATCATCTCGGCCGGTGTAGGACAGTCGGGGCATTCCACTCGAACCCTTTGTAATCTTCATCTCTAACCTGCAAACATGAAGCTTGCAGTCACAAACTCTGGACAGCCCCTTTGGGAAGCCCCCCGTAGAGGTGAAAAGCTCGGATCCTGCAGCGAGTAACTCCTGCTGACCCCCCACCCAAAGCCACCGACAAGGCCCAAGTCAGGAGTGTGGTGGGATACTCTCCACTTGAGTGCAGCTCCAACACTCGAGAAGCTCGACACCCGGGGCAGCACGGTGGCACAGTGGTTAGCAGTGCTGCCTCACGGCGCTGAGGTCCCGGGTTCGATCCCGGCCCTCGGTCACTGTCCGTGTGGAGTTTGCACATTCTCCCCGTGTCTGCGTGGGTCTCACCCCCACAACCCAAAGATGTGCAGGGTAGGTGGATTGGCCACGCTGAATTGCCCCTTAATTGAAAAAGAGAATAATTGGGTACTCGATGGGCAATAAATGCTGGTCTGACCAGCAACACCCACATCCCATAAATGAATCACAGAATCTCACAGTGCCGAAGAGGCCGTTCGGCCCATCGAGTCTGCACTGTCCCATGAGAGGCCCTGACCTGTCTACCTAACCCCACTTGCCAGCACTTGTCCCGTAGCTTGGAATGTTCTGACGGGCCAAGTGCTGACCCGGGTACTTGTTAAAGGCCTCTACCCCCCCTCCCAGGCAGCGCGTTCCAGACCCTCAGCTCCCTCTGGGTAACAAAGGTTTACCCTCAAATCCCCCCCCCACAAACCTCCTGCCCGTGAACTTGTGTCCCCCTCGTAACCGACCCTTCAACTAAAGGGACACCTATCCACCCTCTCCATGCCCCTCATAATCTTGTCCACCTCGATCAGATCGCCCCTCAGTCTTCTCTGCTCCAGCGAAAACAACCCAAGCCCCAACCTCTCTTCATAACTGAAATGTTCGGTCCCAGGCACCATCCTGGTGAATCTCCTCTGCACCCCCTCCAGTACAGTCACATCCTTCCTATAATGTGGTGACCAGAACTGCACACAAGCACACACACTGACTCTCACTGGGGTACAGTTCCACACACACGGACTCACACTGGGATACAGTTCCACACACACTGACTCTCACTGGGGTACAGTTCCACACACACTGACTCTCACTGGGATACAGTTCCACACACACTGACTCTCACTGGGATACAGTTCCACACACACTGACTCTCACTGGGATACAGTTCCACACACACTGACTCTCACTGGGATACAGTTCCACACACACTGACTCTCACTGGGATACTGTTCCACACACACTGACTCTCACTGGGATACAGTTCCACACACACCGACTCTCACTGGGGTACGGGTTCCACACACACTGACTCTCACTGGGATACAGTTCCACACACACTGACTCTCACTGGGGTACAGTTTCACACACACTGACTCTCACTGGGATACAGTTCCACACACACTGACTCTCACTGGGATACAGTTCCACACACACTGACTCTCACTGAGATACAGTTCCACACACACTGACTCTCACTGGGATACAGTTCCACACACACTGACTCTCACTGGGATACAGTTCCCCACACACTGACTCTCACTGCGAGACATTTCCACACACACTGACTCTCACTGGGATACAGTTCCACACACACTGACTCTCACTGGGATACAGTTCCACACACACTCACTCTCACTGGGATACAGTTCCACACACACGGACTCTCACTGGGATACAGTTCCACACACACTGACTCTCACTGCGAGACAGTTCCACACACACTGACTCTCACTGGGGTACAGTTCCACACACACTGACTCTCACTGGGATACAGTTCCACACACACTGACTCTCACTGGGATACAGTTCCACACACACTGACTCTCACTGGGATACAGTTCCACACACACTGACTCTCACTGGGGTACAGTTCCACACACCCTGACACTCACTGGGATACAGTTCCACACACACTGACTCTCACTGGGATACAGTTCCACACACACTGACTCTCACTGGGATACAGATCCACACACACTGACTCTCACTGAGATACAGTTCCACACACACTGACTCTCACTGGGATACAGTTCCACACACACTGACTCTCACTGGGATACAGATCCACACACACTGACACTCACTGGGATACAGTTCCACACACACTGACTCTCACTGGGGTACAGTTCCACACACTAACTCTCACTGGGGTACGGGTCCCACACACACTGACTCTCACTGGGATACAGTTCCACACACACTCACTCTCACTGGGATACAGTTCCACACACACTGACTCTCACTGCGAGACAGTTCCACACACACTGACTCTCACTGGGGTACAGTTCCACACACCCTGACACTCACTGGGATACAGTTCCACACACACTGACTCTCACTGGGATACAGTTCCACACACACTGACTCTCACTGAGATACAGTTCCACACACACTGACTCTCACTGGGATACAGTTCCACACACACTGACTCTCACTGGGATACAGATCCACACACACTGACACTCACTGGGATACAGTTCCACACACACTGACTCTCACTGGGGTACAGTTCCACACACTAACTCTCACTGGGGTACGGGTCCCACACACACTGACTCTCACTGGGTTACAGTTCCACACACACTGACTCTCACTGGGTTACAGTTCCACACACACTGACTCTCACTGGGTTACAGTTCCACACACACTGACTCTCACTGGGTTACAGTTCCACACACACTGACTCTCACTGGGGTACAGTTCCACACGCACTGACTCTCACTGGGATACAGTTCCACACACACTGACTCTCACTGGGATACAGTTCCACACACTGACTCTCACTGGGATACAGTTCCACACACACTAACTCTCACTGGGATACAGTTCCACACACACTGACTCTCACTGGGGTACAGTTCCACACACTAACTCTCACTGGGGTACGGGTCCCACACACACTGACTCTCACTGGGTTACAGTTCCACACACACTGACTCTCACTGGGTTACAGTTCCACACACACTGACTCTCACTGGGTTACAGTTCCACACACACTGACTCTCACTGGGTTACAATTCCACACACACTGACTCTCACTGGGATACAGTTCCACACACACTGACTCTCACTGGGTTACAATTCCACACACACTGACTCTCACTGGGATACAGTTCCACACACACTGACTCTCACCGAGATACAGTTCCACACACACTGACTCTCACTGGGATACAGTTCCACACGCACTGACTCTCACTGGGATACAGTTCCACACACACTAACTCTCACTGGGATACAGTTCCACACACACTGACTCTCACTGGGATACAGTTCCACACACACTGACTCTCACTGGGATACAGTTCCACACGCACTGACTCTCACTGGGATACAGTTCCACACGCACTGACTCTCACTGGGATACAGTTCCACACACACTGACTCTCACTGGGATACAGTTCCACACACTCTCTCTCACTGGGTTACAGTTCCACACACACTGACTCTCACCGAGATACTGTTCCACACACACTGACTCTCACTGGGATACAGTTCCACACACACTGACTCTCACTGGGATACAGTTCCACACACACTGACTCTCACTGGGATACAGTTCCACACACACTGACTCTCACTGGGATACAATTCCACACACTGACTCTCACTGGGATACAGTCCCACACACACTGACTCTCACTGGGGTACAGTTCCACACACACTGACTCTCACTGGGATACAGTTCCACACACACTGACTCTCACTGGGATACAGTTCCACACACACTGACTCTCACTGGGATACAGTTCTACACACACTGACTCTCACTGGGATACAGTTCCACACACACTGACTCTCACTGGGATACAGTTCCACACACACTGACTCTCACTGAGATACAGTTCCACACACACTGACTCTCACTGGGATACAGTTCCACACACACTGACTCTCACTGGGATACAGATCCACACACACTGACACTCACTGGGATACAGTTCCACACACACTGACTCTCACTGGGGTACAGTTCCACACACTAACTCTCACTGGGGTACGGGTCCCACACACACTGACTCTCACTGGGTTACAGTTCCACACACACTGACTCTCACTGGGTTACAGTTCCACACACACTGACTCTCACTGGGTTACAGTTCCACACACACTGACTCTCACTGGGGTACAGTTCCACACGCACTGACTCTCACTGGGATACAGTTCCACACACACTGACTCTCACTGGGATACAGTTCCACACACTGACTCTCACTGGGATACAGTTCCACACACACTAACTCTCACTGGGATACAGTTCCACACACACTGACTCTCACTGGGGTACAGTTCCACACACTAACTCTCACTGGGGTACGGGTCCCACACACACTGACTCTCACTGGGTTACAGTTCCACACACACTGACTCTCACTGGGTTACAGTTCCACACACACTGACTCTCACTGAGATACAGTTCCACACACACTGACTCTCACTGGGTTACAGTTCCACACACACTGACTCTCACTGGGGTACAGTTCCACAAGCACTGACTCTCACTGGGTTACAATTCCACACACACTGACTCTCACTGGGATACAGTTCCACACGCACTGACTCTCACTGGGATACAGTTCCACACACACTGACTCTCACTGGGATACAGTTCCACACACACTGACTCTCACTGGGATACAGTTCCACACACACTGACTCTCACTGGGGTACGGGTCCCACACACACTGACTCTCACTGGGATACAGTTCCACACACTCTCTCTCACTGGGTTACAGTTCCACACACACTGACTCTCACCGAGATACTGTTCCACACACACTGACTCTCACTGGGATACAGTTCCACACACACTGACTCTCACTGGGATACAGTTCCACACACACTGACTCTCACTGGGATACAGTTCCACACACACTGACTCTCACTGGGATACAGTTCCACACACTGACTCTCACTGGGATACAGTCCCACACACACTGACTCTCACTGGGGTACAGTTCCACACACACTGACTCTCACTGGGATACAGTTCCACACACACTGACTCTCACTGGGATACAGTTCCACACACACTGACTCTCACTGGGATACAGTTCCACACACACTGACTCTCACTGGGATACAGTTCCACACACACTGACTCTCACTGGGATACAGTTCCACACACACTGACTCTCACTGGGATACAGTTCCCCACACACTGGTGATTTCAGCTCATAATTGGTCTTACCGGACAAATATCCTCTCCATCTCTTCGAGCCGATAAACCTCCTTCACGCTGGAGACAAGACAGTGAAGTGAGTAATCAGTATTGAAGACTGAGGAGGGAAGGGGGACAGCGAGGAGGGGGAATAGTGAGACTGCGAGGAAGGTGAAGAGGAAACGGAACAGGGAGCGGGTAACCGTCGGCAGAGCATGAGGGGAGCGCGGGGCAGGAGAGAGGGGGGGAGGTGAGAGCGGGAGGTGGGGCGTGAGGGGGAGCGACAGGTAGGGGGAGTCGAGGGGGGGGAGGGGGAGTCGAGGGGGGGGAGGGGGAGTCGAGAGGGAGGGTGGGGGGGGGAGTCGAGAGGGAGGGTGGGGGGGGGGGGGGGGAGTCGAGAGGGAGGGTGGGGCGAGAGGGAGGGGGGAGGGAGGCAGGGGAGACGGGAGGTGTGAGAGGGAGTGGGGTATGAGGGGGATGGGGGAGTGGGGGGGGTGGGGGGGAGGGGGGAGTGAGGGTCAGGGGTGAGTGGGGGAGTGGGGGGGTGAGGGTAAGTGGGGTTGTGAGGGGGAGGGTGGTGAGGGGGATGGGGGAGTGGGGGAGTGAGGGTGAGTGGGGTTGTGAGGGGGAGGGGGGTGAGGGGGAGGGGGGAGTGGGGGGGTGAGGGGGAGGGAGGAGTGGGGGGGTGAGGGGGATGGGGGTGTGAGGGGGATGGGGGTGTGAGGGGGATGGGGGTGTGAGGGGGATGGGGGTGTGAGGGGGATGGGGGTGTGAGGGGGATGGGGGTGTGAGGGGGATGGGGGTGTGAGGGGGATGGGGGTGTGAGGGGGATGGGGGTGTGAGGGGGATGGGGGTGTGAGGGGGATGGGGGTGTGAGGGGGATGGGGGTGTGAGGGGGATGGGGGTGTGAGGGGGATGGGGGTGTGAGGGGGATGGGGGTGTGAGGGGGATGGGGGTGTGAGGGGGATGGGGGTGTGAGGGGGAGGGAGGAGTGGGGGTGGGAAGGGGGAGTGGGGGTGGGAAGGGGGAGTGGGGGTGGGAAGGGGGAGTGGGGGTGGGAAGGGGGAGTGGGGGTGGGAAGGGGGAGTGGGGGTGGGAAGGGGGAGTGGGGGTGGGAAGGGGGAGTGGGGGTGGGAGGGGGGGTGAGGGTGAGGGGGAGGTGGGGTGAGGGGGGAGTGGGGGTGAGGGGGAGGGAGGAGTGGGGGTGGGAGGGGGGAGTGGGAGTGTGAGGGGTGTGAGGGTGAGGGGGGAGTGGGAGTGTGAGGGGGAGGGGGAGTGGGGGTGAGGGGGGAGTGGGGGGGGTGAGGGGGGAGTGGGGGGTGAGGCTGAGGGGGAGTGGGGGGGTGAGGGGGATGGGGGTGTGAGGGGGATGGGGGTCTGAGGGGGATGGGGGTCTGAGGGGGATGGGGGTGTGAGGGGGAGGGAGGAGTGGGGGTGGGAGGGAGGAGTGGGGGTGGGAGGGAGGAGTGAGGGTGTGAGGGAGGAGTGGGGGTGTGAGGGGTGAGTGTGGGTGTGAGGGGAAGGGGGAGTGGGGGTGGGAAGGGGGAGTGGGGGTGGGAAGGGGGGAGTGGGGGTGGGAGGGGGGGTGAGGGGGAGGGGGGGTGAGGGGGAGGTGGGGTGAGGGGGAGGGAGGAGTGGGGGTGGGAGGGGGGAGTGGGGGTGGGAGGGGGGTGAGGGTGAGGGGGGGTGAGGGTGAGGGGGAGGTGGGGTGAGGGTGAGGGGGGAGGGGGAGGGAGGAGTGGGGGTGTGAGGGGAAGGGGAGTGGGGGTGGGAGGAGGGAGTGGGGGTGGGAGGAGGGAGTGGGGGTGGGAGGAGGGAGTGGGGGTGGGAGGGGGGAGTGGGGGTGGGAGGGGGGAATGGGGGGTGTGAGGGGGAGTGGGGGGGTGAGGGGAGAGTGGGGGGGTGAGGGTGAGGGGGGAGTGGGGGGGTGAGGGTGAGGGGGGAGGGTGAGGGGGGAGTGGGGGGGGTGAGGGGGATGGGGAGAGGGGGTGTGAGGGGGATGGGGAGAGGGGGGGTGAGGGGAGAGTGGGGGGGGGTGAGGGGGAGGGGGAGTGGGGGGGGTGAGGGGGAGTGGGGGGGGTGAGGGGGAGGGGGAGTGGAGGGGTGAGGGGGAGGGGGGAGTGGAGGGGTGAGGGGGAGGGGGGAGTGGAGGGGTGAGGGGGGAGTGGGGGGGTGAGGGGGAGGGGGGAGTGGGGGGGTGAGGGGGAGGGGGGAGTGGGGGGGGTGAGGGGGAGGGGGAGTGGGGGGGTGAGGGGGAGGGGGGAGTGGGGGGGTGAGGGGGAGGGGGAGTGGGGGGGTGAGAGGGAGGGGGAGGGGGAGGTTGAGGGGGAGGGGGGAGTGGAGGTGTGAGGGGGAGGGGGTGTGAGGGGGAGGGGGTGTGAGGGGGAGGGGGGAGTGGGGGTGTGAGGGGGAGGGAGGAGTGGGGGTGTGAGGGGGAGTGGGGGAGTGGGGGTGTGAGGGGGAGGGGGGAGTGGGGTGTGAGGGGGAGGGGGGAGTGGGGTGTGAGGGGGAGGGGGAGTGGGGTGTGAGGGGGAGGGGGAGTGGGGTGTGAGGGGGAGGGGAAGTGGGGTGTGAGGGGGAGGGGAAGTGGGGTGTGAGGGGGAGGGGGAGTGGGGTGCAAGAGGGAGGGGGAGTGCGGGGTGTGAGGGGGGGAAGTGGGGGTGGGAGGGGGGAGTGGAGGTGAGGGGGAGTGGGGGGTGAGAGGGAGTGGGGAGTGAGAGGGAGGGGGGAGTGGGGGGTGAGAGGGAGGGGGGAGTGCGGGGTGTGAGGGGGGGAGTGGGTGTGGGAGGGGAAGGGGAGTGGGGGTGGGAGGGGAAGGGGAGTGGGGGTGGGAGTGGGGGTGTGAGGGGGAGTGGGGGTGTGAGGGGGAGTGGGGGTGTGAGGGGGAGTGGGGGTGTGAGGGGGAGTGGGGGTGTGAGGGGGAGTGGGGGTGTGAGGGGGAGTGGGGGTGTGAGGGGGAGTGGGGGTGTAAGGGGGAGTGGGGGTGTAAGGGGGAGGGGGAGTGGGGGTGTGAGGGGGAGGGGGGATGGGGGGAGTGGGGGTGTGAGGTGGAGTGGGTGTGTGAGGGGGAGGGGGGGCGTGAGGGGGAGGGGAGGGGGTGTGTGAGGGGGAGGGGGGGGCGTGAGGGGGAGGGGAGGGGGTGTGTGAGGGGGAGGGGGGGGGGTGTGAGGGGGAGGGGGGGGTGTGAGGGGGAGGGGGGAGTGTGAGGGGTGGGGGGTGTGAGGGGGAGGGGGGATGTGAGGGGGAGGGGGGAGTGGGGGGTGGGGGGCGTGAGGGGGAGTGAGGGGTGTGAGGGGGAGGGGGTGTGAGGGGGAGGGGGTGTGAGGGGGAGGGTGTGTGTGAGGGGGAGGGTGTGTGAGGGGGGAGGGTGTGTGTGAGGGGGAGTGGGTATGAGGGGGAGGGGGTGTGAGGGGAGGGGGTGTGAGGGGGAGGGGGTGTGAGGGGGAGGGAGGAGTGGGGTTGTGAGGGGGATGGGGGAGTGGGGGTGGGGGGGAAGGGGGGAGTGGGGGTGTGAGGGGGGGTGTGGGGAGTGTGGGTGTGAGGGCGAGTGGGGGTGTGGGGGAGGGGGGTGTGGGGAGTGGGGAGTGGGGGTGTGGGGGTGTGAGGGAGGGGGGTGCGGGGGAGGGGGGTGTGGGGGAGGGGGGAGTGAGGGGGTGTGGGGGAGGGGGGAGTGAGGGGGTGTGGGGGAGGGGGGAGTGGGGGGGTGAGGGGGAGGGGGAGGTTGAGGGGGAGGTGGGAGTGG
>NW_027309328.1:32500-40486 GCF_047496885.1 Scyliorhinus torazame | reverse complement strand
ACAATTGGTTTATGACTTGTCACCTAAATAAAAACATAAATAAAGCAAGTCCTAAAATAATTCTAAGTCCCAGTAATTAATGATTTGACCCCCAAAATAATTCTAAGTCCCAGTAATTAATGGTTTAACGCCCAAAATAATTCTAAGTCCAATTGGTTTATGACTTGCCACCGAGAGGAAAGTAGTTTATGACTTGCCCTCGAAAATAATTCTAAGTCCAATTGGTTTATGACTTGCCACCGAGAGGAAAGTAGTTTATGACTTGCCCTCGAAAATAATTCTAAGTCCAATTGGTTTATGACTTGTCCAGAGTGGAAAGTGGTTTATGACTTGTCCAAAGAGGAAAGTGGTTTATGACTTGCCCAGAGTGGAAAGTGGTTTATGACTTGTCCAGAGAAGAAAGTGGTTTATGACTTGTCCAGAGAGGAGAGTGGTTTATGACTTGTCCAGAGAGGAGAGTGGTTTATGACTTGTCCAACTGGTTTATGACTTGTCCAGAGAGGAAACTGGTTTATGACTTGTCCAAAGAGGAAAGTGGTTTATGACTTGTCCTGAGAAGAAAGTGGTTTATGACTTGTCCAGAGAGGAAATTGGTTCATGACTTGTCCAGAGAGGAAAGTGGTTTATGACTTGTCCAGAGAAGAAAGTGGTTCATGACTTGTCCAAAGAGGAGAGTGGTTTATGACTTGTCCAACTGGTTTATGACTTGTCCAGAGAGGAAAGTGGTTTATGACTTGTCCAGAGAAGAAAGTGGTTTATGACTTGTCCAGAGAGGAGAGTGGTTTATGACTTGTCCAGAGAGGAAACTGGTTTATGACTTGTCCAGAGTGGAAAGTGGTTTATGACTTGTCCAACTGGTTTATGACTTGTCCAGAGAGGAAACTGGTTTATGACTTGTCCAAAGAGGAAAGTGGTTTATGACTTGTCCAACTGGTTTATGACTTGTCCAGAGTGGAAAGTGGTTTATGACTTGTCCAACTGGTTTATGACTTGTCCAGAGAGGAAACTGGTTTATGACTTGTCCAAAGAGGAAAGTGGTTTATGACTTGTCCAGAGAAGAAAGTGGTTTATGACTTGTCCAGAGAGGAGAGTGGTTTATGACTTGTCCAACTGGTTTATGACTTGTCCAGAGAGGAAACTGGTTTATGACTTGTCCAGAGTGGAAAGTGGTTTATGACTTGTCCAACTGGTTTATGACTTGTCCAGAGAGGAGAGTGGTTTATGACTTGTCCAACTGGTTTATGACTTGTCCGAGGAAACTGGTTTATGACTTGTCCAAAGAGGAAAGTGGTTTATGACTTGTCCTGAGAAGAAAGTGGTTTATGACTTGTCCAGAGAGGAAATTGGTTCATGACTTGTCCAGAGAGGAAAGTGGTTTATGACTTGTCCAGAGAAGAAAGTGGTTCATGACTTGTCCAGAGAGGAAAGTGGTTTATGACTTGTCCAGAGAAGAAAGTGGTTTATGACTTGTCCAACTGGTTTATGACTTGTCCAGAGAGGAAACTGGTTTATGACTTGTCCAAAGAGGAAAGTGGTTTATGACTTGTCCAACTGGTTTATGACTTGTCCAGAGTGGAAAGTGGTTTATGACTTGTCCAACTGGTTTATGACTTGTCCAGAGAGGAAACTGGTTTATGACTTGTCCAGAGTGGAAAGTGGTTTATGACTTGCCCAATATTGTTTTGGTTAATGAGTTGTCACTTCAACTTGCGGCTGCGGTTTTGCTTGAATAACTGTTGCCGGGCTTAATACACGTCCCAGCGGGCGAATTTGAAGGGGGTGCCCGGGCTTGGGGTCACGTTGGTGGGGTGGTGGAGGGTCTGTGTGCCCTTCGGTCCTGGTCCCGTTGGGAAGGAGGTTGGCGTGCTGCCGAGTGTGCTTCCCCGGACGGGAGGAGCGGTTCAAATCGTGTGCCTTCGGCGGTGGCGGGGAGAGAGCGCAGCTGGGGCGGGTGCGGTGTGGAGACGGAGTCCCTTCTTCCCCGAGGGGGCTAGGGCACTGCCGGTGCGGGTGCAGGCTTACGGCCCGGTGCCTTTTGGTGTTGGGGGTTGCGGTTGGGGTTCGGTTTAGGGTTAGGCGATAGGGTTAGGGATAGGGTTAGGGTTAGGGATAGGGTTAGGCGATAGGGTTAGGGATAGGGTTAGGGTTAGGGTTAGGGATAGGGTTAGGGTTAGGGTTAGGGATAGGGTTAGGGTTAGGGTTAGGGATAGGGTTAGGGTTAGGGATAGGGTTAGGGTTAGGCGATAGGGTTAGGGTTAGGGATAGGGTTAGGGTTAGGCGATAGGGTTAGGGTTAGGGATAGGGTTAGGGTTAGGCGATAGGGTTAGGGTTAGGGATAGGGTTAGGGTTAGGGATAGGGTTAGGGTTAGGGTTAGGGATAGGGTTAGGGTTAGGGATAGGGTTAGGCGATAGGGTTAGGGTTAGGGTTAGGGTTAGGGTTAGGGATAGGGTTAGGGTTAGGGATAGGGTTAGGGTTAGGCGATGGGGTTAGAGCTAGGGTTAGGGTTAGGGTTAGGGATAGGTTTAGGGTTAGGGGATAGGGTTAGGGTTAGGGATAGGGTTAGGGATAGGGTTAGGGTTAGGGTTAGGCGATAGGGTTAGGGATAGGGTTAGGGTTAGGCGATAGGGTTAGGGATAGGGTTAGGGTTAGGGTTAGGGATAGGGTTAGGGTTAGGGTTAGGGTTAGGGATAGGGTTAGGGTTAGCGTTAGGGATAGGGTTAGGGTTAGGGATAGGGTTAGGGTTAGGGTTAGGGATAGGGTTAGGGTTAGGGATAGGGTTAGGGATAGGGTTAGGGTTAGGCGATGGGGTTAGAGTTAGGGATAGGGTTAGGGTTAGGGTTAGGGATAGGGTTAGGGTTAGGCGATAGGGTTAGGGATACGGTTAGGGGTAGGGATAGGGAGTATCTGGGACGGGCAGAGACTCCTCGGCGGTCCCCCCGGTCCCTGGCGGGCAGACGGACCTCCTGGGCCGGAGGCAGCCTCCGCCGGCGTTACACCCTGTCCCTGGCGGGCAGAGGGACCTCCTGGGCCGGGTGCAGCCTCCGCCGGCGGTCCCCCCGGTCCCTGGCGGGCAGAGGGAGCTCCTGGGCCGGGTGCAGCCTCCGGCGGCGGTCCCCCCCGGTCCCTGGCGGGCAGAGGGAGCTCCTGGGCCCGGTGCCGCCTCCGCCGGCGGTCCCCCCGGTCCCTGGCGGGCAGAGGGACCTCCTGGGCCGGGTGCAGCCTCCGCCGGAGGACCCCCCGGTCCCTGGCGGGCAGAGGGAGCTACTGGGCCGGGTGCAGCCTCCGGCGGCGGTCCCCCCGGTCACTGGCGGGCAGAGGGAGCTCCTGGGCCGGGTGCAGCCTCCGCCGGCGGTCCCCCCGGTCCCTGGCGGGCAGAGGGAGCTCCTGGGCCGGGTGCAGCCTCCGGCGGCGGTCCCCCCGGTCCCTGGCGGGCAGAGGGAGCTCGTGGGCCCGGTGCAGCCTCCGCCGGCGGTCCCCCCCGGTCCCTGGCGGGCAGAGTGACCTCCTGGGCCGGGTTCAGCCTCCGCCGGCGGTCCCCCCGGTTCCTGGCGGGCAGAGGGAGCTCCTGGGCCGGGCTCAGCCTCCGCCGGCGGTCCCCCCGGTCCCTGGCGGGCAGAGTGACCTGCTGGGCCCGGTGCAGCCTCCGCCGGCGGTCCCCCCGGTTCCTGGCGGGCAGAGGGAGCTCCTGGGCCCGGTGCAGACTCCCCCGGCGGT
Source organism: Scyliorhinus torazame (assembly GCF_047496885.1). NCBI lineage: Eukaryota > Metazoa > Chordata > Chondrichthyes > Carcharhiniformes > Scyliorhinidae > Scyliorhinus > Scyliorhinus torazame. The sequence continues at coordinate 36,771 of NW_027309328.1, read as the reverse complement.
GCACCGGTCCCCGGCGGGCAGAGGGCGCTCGTGTACCGGGTGCAGCGTCCGCCGGCGGTGCACCGGTCCCTGGCGGGCTCAGAGAGCGCCTCGGCCGGGGATCGTCTCGTCCCAACGTCCGCCTGGTCCGTGGCCCGCAGGGGGCGCTGTCGGGCGGGGTACGGCCACGGCCCGACGTGCCTCCGGTGGGCTGCGGTCAGTGTGTGCCGCCGTTGGCCGGCTGCGGGGCTTGGTGCTGTTCCAGCCGTGCGTTAGGTGGGCGAACGGCAGGGGGCGCCCCTTGGGCGGGTGGCGGGCCCCGCGCGGGCCAGCCGTGGGGGGGTCACGGTCCGCCGCCGGGGCGTCCAAAGGGCGGCGAGAGGCCGTCCGCCGGTGCTGACAAGTCATAAACCAGCGGCGGTGACAAGTCATAAACCAGCGGCGGTGACAAGTCATAAACCAGGACAAGGTTGTTGACGGCGCCGGGCGGCGGCGAAGCGGCTCACCCCGGGGCAGGGTGGCGATTCGAGGAGGGGCGCCCACCCGGCCGCCAAGGCCGCCGCCGGCGGGAGCCGGGGGCGCCGTTTTGAAAAAGAACCGTAGGCCGGATGGGGTCCGATCCACCCACCTTATGCCGACGCCGAGACCTCATTCCCGGCATGACTACCGGTGGTCCGTCCCGCTGGTCTGCCACTTGCGTTTGGCGTCACGAGGGGTTGGCGGGGTACCTGCAGATTGGTAGGAGGTGGAAAATCGAGAAATGGACTTTGGTCGGAAAGGTCCCCTCGAGCCTCCAGGTCTGCGGAGACCGACCCGGGCTGCCGCCCCGCCGGCCGCTCGGCCCGATCGGGCGCGAATTTCTTCCGATTTTCGCCCTTTTTTCGGGTTTTCGGCCGGCGCTCCAAACGGCGGCCCGACGCCCCGCCGAGGCCGGGGACGTCTCTCCGGAGCGCGAGGGACCGGATCAGACCTCGTCGGCACTGGCATGGCCACCGCAACGCTCGGACTTAGCCTGGGGAGGCTGGTCGAGGCGGTGGCAAGTCATGAACCAGTGGAGTCTGGCGGAGACTGTGGCAAGTCATAAACCAGTCGGACTTAGCCTGTGGAGGCTGGTCCAGGCAGCGGCAAGTCATAAACCAGTCGGACTTAGCCTGTGGAGGCAGGTCCAGGCAGTGGCAAGTCATAAACCAGTCGGACTCAGCCTGTGGAGGCAGGGCCAGGCAGTGGCAAGTCATGAACCAGTGGCAAATCATAAACCAGTCGGACTTAGCCTGTGGAGGCAGGTCCAGGCAGTGGCAAGTCATGAACCAGTGGCAAATCATAAACCAGTCGGACTTAGCCTGTGGAGGCAGGTCCAGGCAGTGGCAAGTCATGAACCAGTGGCAAATCATAAACCAGTCGGACTTAGCGTGTGGAGGCAGGGCCAGGCAGTGGCAAGTCATGAACCAGTGGCAAATCATAAACCAGTCGGACTTAGCCTGTGGAGGCAGGGCCAGGCAGTGGCAAGTCATGAACCAGTGGCAAATCATAAACCAGTCGGACTTAGCCTGTGGAGGCAGGGCCAGGCAGTGGCAAGTCATGAACCAGTGGCAAGTCATAAACCAGTCGGACTTAGCCTGTGGAGGCAGGGCCAGGCAGTGGCAAGTCATAAACCAGTCGGACTTAGCCTCTGGCGACTTCCAGGAGGTCTATGAGGTCCTGTGCCGCCGCTTTACCGGGGCCAAGGTTGCAGGAGAGCGGAACGGAGGAGTGGATTGGTCCCGCCGACGGGGCACGTGCATATATGAAAAGTGCACCCTACCGTTAGTTAATCACTTGCCCTCGGAAGTGTATGAGGTCGTGTCCAGCCGTGGTACCGGGGACACAGTGGGGGTGTTCCCGCTAAAGGGAGCGGATTGGTCCCGCCGAGCTGCCACTTGCATTTGTGGTCGAGTGTCTCGGACAGCTGGTTAACCACTTGCCCTCGGTAGTGCCGATGAGGTTTTGAAAAAGCCGATCTGCGGGGACTTGGAGCGCCTTCCTCGGATGGACTACCGGGCGCCCTCCCGCCGATTTGCCATTTGCGTTTGGCGTCCCGAGGGGTTGGCGGGGTACCTGCAGATTGGTAGGAGGTGGAAAATCGAGAAATGGACTTTGGTCGGAAAGGTCCCCTCGAGCCTCCAGGTCTGCGGAGACCGACCCGGGCTGCCGCCCCGCCGGCCGCTCGGCCCGATCGGGCGCGAATTCTTTCCGATTTTCGCCCTTTTTTCGGGTTTTCGGCCGGCGCTCCAAACGGCGGCCCGACGCCCCGCCGAGGCCGGGCACGGCTCCCCGCCGCGCAAGGGGCCGTGTTTGCCTTGGTCTGCCTTGGAATTGTCACCAAACGCCCGCGCTTCGCCTGGGGAGGCTGGCCGAGTCGGTGGCAAGTCATGAACCAGTGGAGGCTGGTGGAGACAGTGGCAAATCATAAACCAGTCGGACTTAGCCTGTGGAGGCTGGTGGAGACAGTGGCAAGTCATAAACCAGTCGGACTTAAGCCTGTGGAGGCAGGTCCAGGCAGTGGCAAGTCATGAACCAGTCGGACTCAGCCTGTGGAGGCAGGTCCAGGCAGTGGCAAGTCATGAACCAGTGGCAAATCATAAACCAGTCGGACTCAGCCTGTGGAGGCAGGGCCAGGCAGTGGCAAGTCATGAACCAGTGGCAAATCATAAACCAGTCGGACTCAGCCTGTGGAGGCAGGTCCAGGCAGTGGCAAGTCATGAACCAGTGGGAAATCATAAACCAGTCGGACTCAGCCTGTGGAGGCAGGTCCAGGCAGTGGCAAGTCATGAACCAGTGGCAAATCATAAACCAGTCGGACTCAGCCTGTGGAGGCAGGGCCAGGCAGTGGCAAGTCATGAACCAGTGGAGACAGTGGCAAATCATAAACCAGTCGGACTTAGCCTGTGGAGGCTGGTGGAGACAGTGGCAAGTCATAAACCAGTCGGACTTAGCCTGTGGAGGCAGTTCCAGGCAGTGGCAAGTCATGAACCAGTGGAGACAGTGGCAAATCATAAACCAGTCGGACTTGTCCTGTGGAGGCTGGTGGAGACAGTGGCAAGTCATAAACCAGTCGGACTTAGCCTGTGGAGGCAGGTCCAGGCAGTGGCAAGTCATGAACCAGTGGAGACAGTGGCAAATCATAAACCAGTCGGACTTAGCCTGTGGAGGCTGGTGGAGACAGTGGCAAGTCATAAACCAGTCGCACTTAGCCTGTGGAGGGAAGGTGGAGACAGTGGCAAGTCATAAACCAGTCGGACTTAGCCCGTGGGGGCAGGTCCAGGCAGTGGCAAGTCATGAACCAGTGGAGACAGTGGCAAATCATAAACCAGTCGGACTTAGCCTGTGGAGGCTGGTGGAGACAGTGGCAAGTCATAAACCAGTCGCACTTAGCCTGTGGAGGGAGGTGGAGACAGTGGCAAGTCATAAACCAGTCGGACTTAGCCTGTGGGGGCAGGTCCAGGCAGTGGCAAGTCATAAACCAGTCGGACTTAGCCTGTGGAGGCAGGTCCAGGCAGTGGCAAGTCATGAACCAGTGGAGACAGTGGCAAATCATAAACCAGTCGGACTTAGCCTGTGGAGGCTGGTGGAGACAGTGGCAAGTCATAAACCAGTCGGACTTAGCCTGTGGAGGGAGGTGGAGACAGTGGCAAGTCATAAACCAGTCGGACTTAGCCTGTGGGGGCAGGTCCAGGCAGTGGCAAGTCATAAACCAGTCGGACTTAGCCTCTGGCGACTTCCAGGAGGTCTATGAGGTCCTGTGCCGCCGCTTTACCGGGGCCAAGGTTGCAGGAGAGCGGAACGGAGGAGTGGATTGGTCCCGCCGATGGGGCACGTGCATATATGAAAAGTGCACCCTACCGTTAGTTAATCACTTGCCCTCGGAAGTGTATGAGGTCGTGTCCAGCCGATTTACCGAGGACAGAGTGGGGGTGTTCCCGCTATGGTGGAGTGGATTGGTCCCGCCGAGCTGCCACTTGCATTTGTGGTCGAATGTCTCGGACAGCTGGTTAACCACTTGCCCTCGGTAGTGCCGATGAGGTTTTGAAAAAGTCGATTTGCGGGGATTTGGAGCGCCTTCCTCGGATGGACTACCGGGCGACCTCCCGCCGATTTGCCATTTGCATTTGGCGTCACGAGGGGTTGGCGGGGTGCCCGGAGATTTTCGGGAACACGATTTTTAGAACATTTTCTGGCAGCGGTAGCACTTTGAAAGTACCCAGGAAAGTGCTACTTTGAGGTACGGTCCCGATTTCAAATCGAAGGCCTTACCA
>NW_027309328.1:12500-20000 GCF_047496885.1 Scyliorhinus torazame | reverse complement strand
GGTCACGTTGGTGGGGTGGTGGAGGGTCTGTGTGCCCTTCGGTCCTGGTCCCGTTGGGAAGGAGGTTGGCGTGCTGCCGAGTGTGCTTCCCCGGACGGGAGGAGCGGTTCAAATCGTGTGCCTTCGGCGGTGGCGGGGAGAGAGCGCAGCTGGGGCGGGTGCGGTGTGGAGACGGAGTCCCTTCTTCCCCGAGGGGGCTAGGGCACTGCCGGTGCGGGTGCAGGCTTACGGCCCGGTGCCTTTTGGTGTTGGGGGTTGCGGTTGGGGTTCGGTTTAGGGTTAGGCGATAGGGTTAGGGATAGGGTTAGGGTTAGGGATAGGGTTAGGCGATAGGGTTAGGGATAGGGTTAGGGTTAGGGTTAGGGATAGGGTTAGGGTTAGGGTTAGGGATAGGGTTAGGGTTAGGGTTAGGGATAGGGTTAGGGTTAGGGATAGGGTTAGGGTTAGGCGATAGGGTTAGGGTTAGGGATAGGGTTAGGGTTAGGCGATAGGGTTAGGGTTAGGGATAGGGTTAGGGTTAGGCGATAGGGTTAGGGTTAGGGATAGGGTTAGGGTTAGGGATAGGGTTAGGGTTAGGGTTAGGGATAGGGTTAGGGTTAGGGATAGGGTTAGGCGATAGGGTTAGGGTTAGGGTTAGGGTTAGGGTTAGGGATAGGGTTAGGGTTAGGGATAGGGTTAGGGTTAGGCGATGGGGTTAGAGCTAGGGTTAGGGTTAGGGTTAGGGATAGGTTTAGGGTTAGGGGATAGGGTTAGGGTTAGGGATAGGGTTAGGGATAGGGTTAGGGTTAGGGTTAGGCGATAGGGTTAGGGATAGGGTTAGGGTTAGGCGATAGGGTTAGGGATAGGGTTAGGGTTAGGGTTAGGGATAGGGTTAGGGTTAGGGTTAGGGTTAGGGATAGGGTTAGGGTTAGCGTTAGGGATAGGGTTAGGGTTAGGGATAGGGTTAGGGTTAGGGTTAGGGATAGGGTTAGGGTTAGGGATAGGGTTAGGGATAGGGTTAGGGTTAGGCGATGGGGTTAGAGTTAGGGATAGGGTTAGGGTTAGGGTTAGGGATAGGGTTAGGGTTAGGCGATAGGGTTAGGGATACGGTTAGGGGTAGGGATAGGGAGTATCTGGGACGGGCAGAGACTCCTCGGCGGTCCCCCCGGTCCCTGGCGGGCAGACGGACCTCCTGGGCCGGAGGCAGCCTCCGCCGGCGTTACACCCTGTCCCTGGCGGGCAGAGGGACCTCCTGGGCCGGGTGCAGCCTCCGCCGGCGGTCCCCCCGGTCCCTGGCGGGCAGAGGGAGCTCCTGGGCCGGGTGCAGCCTCCGGCGGCGGTCCCCCCGGTCCCTGGCGGGCAGAGGGAGCTCCTGGGCCCGGTGCCGCCTCCGCCGGCGGTCCCCCCGGTCCCTGGCGGGCAGAGGGACCTCCTGGGCCGGGTGCAGCCTCCGCCGGAGGACCCCCCGGTCCCTGGCGGGCAGAGGGAGCTACTGGGCCGGGTGCAGCCTCCGGCGGCGGTCCCCCCGGTCACTGGCGGGCAGAGGGAGCTCCTGGGCCGGGTGCAGCCTCCGCCGGCGGTCCCCCCGGTCCCTGGCGGGCAGAGGGAGCTCCTGGGCCGGGTGCAGCCTCCGGCGGCGGTCCCCCCGGTCCCTGGCGGGCAGAGGGAGCTCGTGGGCCCGGTGCAGCCTCCGCCGGCGGTCCCCCCGGTCCCTGGCGGGCAGAGTGACCTCCTGGGCCGGGTTCAGCCTCCGCCGGCGGTCCCCCCGGTTCCTGGCGGGCAGAGGGAGCTCCTGGGCCGGGCTCAGCCTCCGCCGGCGGTCCCCCCGGTCCCTGGCGGGCAGAGTGACCTGCTGGGCCCGGTGCAGCCTCCGCCGGCGGTCCCCCCGGTTCCTGGCGGGCAGAGGGAGCTCCTGGGCCCGGTGCAGACTCCCCCGGCGGTGCACCGGTCCCCGGCGGGCAGAGGGCGCTCGTGTACCGGGTGCAGCGTCCGCCGGCGGTGCACCGGTCCCTGGCGGGCTCAGAGAGCGCCTCGGCCGGGGATCGTCTCGTCCCAACGTCCGCCTGGTCCGTGGCCCGCAGGGGGCGCTGTCGGGCGGGGTACGGCCACGGCCCGACGTGCCTCCGGTGGGCTGCGGTCAGTGTGTGCCGCCGTTGGCCGGCTGCGGGGCTTGGTGCTGTTCCAGCCGTGCGTTAGGTGGGCGAACGGCAGGGGGCGCCCCTTGGGCGGGTGGCGGGCCCCGCGCGGGCCAGCCGTGGGGGGTCACGGTCCGCCGCCGGGGCGTCCAAAGGGCGGCGAGAGGCCGTCCGCCGGTGCTGACAAGTCATAAACCAGCGGCGGTGACAAGTCATAAACCAGCGGCGGTGACAAGTCATAAACCAGGACAAGGTTGTTGACGGCGCCGGGCGGCGGCGAAGCGGCTCACCCCGGGGCAGGGTGGCGATTCGAGGAGGGGCGCCCACCCGGCCGCCAAGGCCGCCGCCGGCGGGAGCCGGGGGCGCCGTTTTGAAAAAGAACCGTAGGCCGGATGGGGTCCGATCCACCCACCTTATGCCGACGCCGAGACCTCATTCCCGGCATGACTACCGGTGGTCCGTCCCGCTGGTCTGCCACTTGCGTTTGGCGTCACGAGGGGTTGGCGGGGTACCTGCAGATTGGTAGGAGGTGGAAAATCGAGAAATGGACTTTGGTCGGAAAGGTCCCCTCGAGCCTCCAGGTCTGCGGAGACCGACCCGGGCTGCCGCCCCGCCGGCCGCTCGGCCCGATCGGGCGCGAATTTCTTCCGATTTTCGCCCTTTTTTCGGGTTTTCGGCCGGCGCTCCAAACGGCGGCCCGACGCCCCGCCGAGGCCGGGGACGTCTCTCCGGAGCGCGAGGGACCGGATCAGACCTCGTCGGCACTGGCATGGCCACCGCAACGCTCGGACTTAGCCTGGGGAGGCTGGTCGAGGCGGTGGCAAGTCATGAACCAGTGGAGTCTGGCGGAGACTGTGGCAAGTCATAAACCAGTCGGACTTAGCCTGTGGAGGCTGGTCCAGGCAGCGGCAAGTCATAAACCAGTCGGACTTAGCCTGTGGAGGCAGGTCCAGGCAGTGGCAAGTCATAAACCAGTCGGACTCAGCCTGTGGAGGCAGGGCCAGGCAGTGGCAAGTCATGAACCAGTGGCAAATCATAAACCAGTCGGACTTAGCCTGTGGAGGCAGGTCCAGGCAGTGGCAAGTCATGAACCAGTGGCAAATCATAAACCAGTCGGACTTAGCCTGTGGAGGCAGGTCCAGGCAGTGGCAAGTCATGAACCAGTGGCAAATCATAAACCAGTCGGACTTAGCGTGTGGAGGCAGGGCCAGGCAGTGGCAAGTCATGAACCAGTGGCAAATCATAAACCAGTCGGACTTAGCCTGTGGAGGCAGGGCCAGGCAGTGGCAAGTCATGAACCAGTGGCAAATCATAAACCAGTCGGACTTAGCCTGTGGAGGCAGGGCCAGGCAGTGGCAAGTCATGAACCAGTGGCAAGTCATAAACCAGTCGGACTTAGCCTGTGGAGGCAGGGCCAGGCAGTGGCAAGTCATAAACCAGTCGGACTTAGCCTCTGGCGACTTCCAGGAGGTCTATGAGGTCCTGTGCCGCCGCTTTACCGGGGCCAAGGTTGCAGGAGAGCGGAACGGAGGAGTGGATTGGTCCCGCCGACGGGGCACGTGCATATATGAAAAGTGCACCCTACCGTTAGTTAATCACTTGCCCTCGGAAGTGTATGAGGTCGTGTCCAGCCGTGGTACCGGGGACACAGTGGGGGTGTTCCCGCTAAAGGGAGCGGATTGGTCCCGCCGAGCTGCCACTTGCATTTGTGGTCGAGTGTCTCGGACAGCTGGTTAACCACTTGCCCTCGGTAGTGCCGATGAGGTTTTGAAAAAGCCGATCTGCGGGGACTTGGAGCGCCTTCCTCGGATGGACTACCGGGCGCCCTCCCGCCGATTTGCCATTTGCGTTTGGCGTCCCGAGGGGTTGGCGGGGTACCTGCAGATTGGTAGGAGGTGGAAAATCGAGAAATGGACTTTGGTCGGAAAGGTCCCCTCGAGCCTCCAGGTCTGCGGAGACCGACCCGGGCTGCCGCCCCGCCGGCCGCTCGGCCCGATCGGGCGCGAATTCTTTCCGATTTTCGCCCTTTTTTCGGGTTTTCGGCCGGCGCTCCAAACGGCGGCCCGACGCCCCGCCGAGGCCGGGCACGGCTCCCCGCCGCGCAAGGGGCCGTGTTTGCCTTGGTCTGCCTTGGAATTGTCACCAAACGCCCGCGCTTCGCCTGGGGAGGCTGGCCGAGTCGGTGGCAAGTCATGAACCAGTGGAGGCTGGTGGAGACAGTGGCAAATCATAAACCAGTCGGACTTAGCCTGTGGAGGCTGGTGGAGACAGTGGCAAGTCATAAACCAGTCGGACTTAAGCCTGTGGAGGCAGGTCCAGGCAGTGGCAAGTCATGAACCAGTCGGACTCAGCCTGTGGAGGCAGGTCCAGGCAGTGGCAAGTCATGAACCAGTGGCAAATCATAAACCAGTCGGACTCAGCCTGTGGAGGCAGGGCCAGGCAGTGGCAAGTCATGAACCAGTGGCAAATCATAAACCAGTCGGACTCAGCCTGTGGAGGCAGGTCCAGGCAGTGGCAAGTCATGAACCAGTGGGAAATCATAAACCAGTCGGACTCAGCCTGTGGAGGCAGGTCCAGGCAGTGGCAAGTCATGAACCAGTGGCAAATCATAAACCAGTCGGACTCAGCCTGTGGAGGCAGGGCCAGGCAGTGGCAAGTCATGAACCAGTGGAGACAGTGGCAAATCATAAACCAGTCGGACTTAGCCTGTGGAGGCTGGTGGAGACAGTGGCAAGTCATAAACCAGTCGGACTTAGCCTGTGGAGGCAGTTCCAGGCAGTGGCAAGTCATGAACCAGTGGAGACAGTGGCAAATCATAAACCAGTCGGACTTGTCCTGTGGAGGCTGGTGGAGACAGTGGCAAGTCATAAACCAGTCGGACTTAGCCTGTGGAGGCAGGTCCAGGCAGTGGCAAGTCATGAACCAGTGGAGACAGTGGCAAATCATAAACCAGTCGGACTTAGCCTGTGGAGGCTGGTGGAGACAGTGGCAAGTCATAAACCAGTCGCACTTAGCCTGTGGAGGGAAGGTGGAGACAGTGGCAAGTCATAAACCAGTCGGACTTAGCCCGTGGGGGCAGGTCCAGGCAGTGGCAAGTCATGAACCAGTGGAGACAGTGGCAAATCATAAACCAGTCGGACTTAGCCTGTGGAGGCTGGTGGAGACAGTGGCAAGTCATAAACCAGTCGCACTTAGCCTGTGGAGGGAGGTGGAGACAGTGGCAAGTCATAAACCAGTCGGACTTAGCCTGTGGGGGCAGGTCCAGGCAGTGGCAAGTCATAAACCAGTCGGACTTAGCCTGTGGAGGCAGGTCCAGGCAGTGGCAAGTCATGAACCAGTGGAGACAGTGGCAAATCATAAACCAGTCGGACTTAGCCTGTGGAGGCTGGTGGAGACAGTGGCAAGTCATAAACCAGTCGGACTTAGCCTGTGGAGGGAGGTGGAGACAGTGGCAAGTCATAAACCAGTCGGACTTAGCCTGTGGGGGCAGGTCCAGGCAGTGGCAAGTCATAAACCAGTCGGACTTAGCCTCTGGCGACTTCCAGGAGGTCTATGAGGTCCTGTGCCGCCGCTTTACCGGGGCCAAGGTTGCAGGAGAGCGGAACGGAGGAGTGGATTGGTCCCGCCGATGGGGCACGTGCATATATGAAAAGTGCACCCTACCGTTAGTTAATCACTTGCCCTCGGAAGTGTATGAGGTCGTGTCCAGCCGATTTACCGAGGACAGAGTGGGGGTGTTCCCGCTATGGTGGAGTGGATTGGTCCCGCCGAGCTGCCACTTGCATTTGTGGTCGAATGTCTCGGACAGCTGGTTAACCACTTGCCCTCGGTAGTGCCGATGAGGTTTTGAAAAAGTCGATTTGCGGGGATTTGGAGCGCCTTCCTCGGATGGACTACCGGGCGACCTCCCGCCGATTTGCCATTTGCATTTGGCGTCACGAGGGGTTGGCGGGGTGCCCGGAGATTTTCGGGAACACGATTTTTAGAACATTTTCTGGCAGCGGTAGCACTTTGAAAGTACCCAGGAAAGTGCTACTTTGAGGTACGGTCCCGATTTCAAATCGAAGGCCTTACCAATGAGCACTCGGAAGTCCTCAAGGGGTTTTAGCAACAATTTTGACGGACTTTTCGAACTCATTTGCCGGCCTAAAAATCGGTCAGAGTCCGAGCCGGCGGTAACTCTGATACAAACAATGTGTTTCTGTGAACTCTTGTGTGAGAAACATACTTGTAAAAAAAACAGACAAAGTGTTTTTTCTGTGGCGAGAGAGAAACACTTACAAAGTTTTTAATGGCGAGAAAACAAAGACACAATTATATATATATATCCTTGTACAATAATTCAAGAAGAGACAGACATATATGGTAGAAGACACATTATAAAATGTCTGTCGAGGTTTAGCCTTTGTGACTGGGCACCTCTTGTCTTGTTTTCGGGCACACCTGGAGGCCAGGGTGCCCAAGTCTGTTTTCAGGCGACGCGGGGCGGCGGCGTTCCCGTGCCTGGTTCCCTTGGGTTGCAGTCGCATGTGTCACGGTTAACGGGTTGCACAGAGGCACATGTCGGGGCGTTCCCAGAAACCTGATTGAAGTCAGGCGCCGCACGCCGGCTGGTTGCAAGTGTCGTGCGAGCGCCGAAAGCCTTGGCCGAGAGCAGATTCTCGGGCGCGAGAGGTCACGCCCGTGGCGGCCAGTCGTTGTTGCTTCCTTCCGCACACGGCGGCGTACCTCTCGGCACCTACCTCTCGAACGATCAGGCGAGTCGTGTCCGACGTGGGAGGGCCCTCGGCGGGCCAGCGCTATTGTGGGCTGGTGTTCAGGCTGAGCGGTTGACCCTCCCCGTGCTGTGTGGGTTCCCCCGCCGCCCCGAGTCACAGACGGACATCGACCGAGAATTCTCGCAGCCCTTGTGAGGCCGAGGCGTGCGTTTGCTCTCTCTCTGTCGAGCAGATCGCAGTGGCAATATCTCGAGCCCTGGAACGGGCAGGCTCCGAGTCCTCAGTGTCGGCTTTTCCTAGCACTGTGTCCCCGTTCCTGTGGCCGAACACACGTTCTCTGGCAACGAAAGGAAGAACTAAAAGGGTCGCACACTGCTCCCGTGCGTGTGGCGTGCCTCTTCCGCCTGGACGGCGCGAGCCGGTCGCACCGTATTTTGTAGCTGAACCCGGTGCCTGATTCCCTGTCGGGAGGGAAGCCGTGTACCCCCCGTCGGACACACGCTGCGCCGACGACCGGCGACTCCGAGCCGGTGTGGCCCGAGGGTCTTGACAGCTTGACCACCAACGATCGTGTTCACCACCCTTGTTGCTGCACACGCACCCCCCGCCGCCCGGCACCCGCCCCACCGTTCATGTCGCACCCTTGCGACGGCACGCTTCGGTTGTCT
>NW_027309328.1:0-2500 GCF_047496885.1 Scyliorhinus torazame | reverse complement strand
AAGTGGTTTATGACTTGTCCAGAGAAGAAAGTGGTTCATGACTTGTCCAAAGAGGAGAGTGGTTTATGACTTGTCCAACTGGTTTATGACTTGTCCAGAGAGGAAAGTGGTTTATGACTTGTCCAGAGAAGAAAGTGGTTTATGACTTGTCCAGAGAGGAGAGTGGTTTATGACTTGTCCAGAGAGGAAACTGGTTTATGACTTGTCCAGAGTGGAAAGTGGTTTATGACTTGTCCAACTGGTTTATGACTTGTCCAGAGAGGAAACTGGTTTATGACTTGTCCAAAGAGGAAAGTGGTTTATGACTTGTCCAACTGGTTTATGACTTGTCCAGAGTGGAAAGTGGTTTATGACTTGTCCAACTGGTTTATGACTTGTCCAGAGAGGAAACTGGTTTATGACTTGTCCAAAGAGGAAAGTGGTTTATGACTTGTCCAGAGAAGAAAGTGGTTTATGACTTGTCCAGAGAGGAGAGTGGTTTATGACTTGTCCAACTGGTTTATGACTTGTCCAGAGAGGAAACTGGTTTATGACTTGTCCAGAGTGGAAAGTGGTTTATGACTTGTCCAACTGGTTTATGACTTGTCCAGAGAGGAGAGTGGTTTATGACTTGTCCAACTGGTTTATGACTTGTCCAGAGAGGAAACTGGTTTATGACTTGTCCAAAGAGGAAAGTGGTTTATGACTTGTCCTGAGAAGAAAGTGGTTTATGACTTGTCCAGAGAGGAAATTGGTTCATGACTTGTCCAGAGAGGAAAGTGGTTTATGACTTGTCCAGAGAAGAAAGTGGTTCATGACTTGTCCAGAGAGGAAAGTGGTTTATGACTTGTCCAGAGAAGAAAGTGGTTTATGACTTGTCCAACTGGTTTATGACTTGTCCAGAGAGGAAACTGGTTTATGACTTGTCCAAAGAGGAAAGTGGTTTATGACTTGTCCAACTGGTTTATGACTTGTCCAGAGTGGAAAGTGGTTTATGACTTGTCCAACTGGTTTATGACTTGTCCAGAGAGGAAACTGGTTTATGACTTGTCCAGAGTGGAAAGTGGTTTATGACTTGCCCAATATTGTTTTGGTTAATGAGTTGTCACTTCAACTTGCGGCTGCGGTTTTGCTTGAATAACTGTTGCCGGGCTTAATACACGTCCCAGCGGGCGAATTTGAAGGGGGTGCCCGGGCTTGGGGTCACGTTGGTGGGGTGGTGGGAGGGTCTGTGTGCCCTTCGGTCCTGGTCCCGTTGGGAAGGAGGTTGGCGTGCTGCCGAGTGTGCTTCCCCGGACGGGAGGAGCGGTTCAAATCGTGTGCCTTCGGCGGTGGCGGGGAGAGAGCGCAGCTGGGGCGGGTGCGGTGTGGAGACGGAGTCCCTTCTTCCCCGAGGGGCTAGGGCACTGCCGGTGCGGGTGCAGGCTTACGGCCCGGTGCCTTTTGGTGTTGGGGGTTGCGGTTGGGTTCGGTTTAGGGTTAGGCGATAGGGTTAGGGATAGGGTTAGGGTTAGGGATAGGGTTAGGCGATAGGGTTAGGGATAGGGTTAGGGTTAGGGTTAGGGATAGGGTTAGGGTTAGGGTTAGGGATAGGGTTAGGGTTAGGGTTAGGGATAGGGTTAGGGTTAGGGATAGGGTTAGGGTTAGGCGATAGGGTTAGGGTTAGGGATAGGGTTAGGGTTAGGCGATAGGGTTAGGGTTAGGGATAGGGTTAGGGTTAGGCGATAGGGTTAGGGTTAGGGATAGGGTTAGGGTTAGGGATAGGGTTAGGGTTAGGGTTAGGGATAGGGTTAGGGTTAGGGATAGGGTTAGGCGATAGGGTTAGGGTTAGGGTTAGGGTTAGGGTTAGGGATAGGGTTAGGGTTAGGGATAGGGTTAGGGTTAGGCGATGGGGTTAGAGCTAGGGTTAGGGTTAGGGTTAGGGATAGGTTTAGGGTTAGGGGATAGGGTTAGGGTTAGGGATAGGGTTAGGGATAGGGTTAGGGTTAGGGTTAGGCGATAGGGTTAGGGATAGGGTTAGGGTTAGGCGATAGGGTTAGGGATAGGGTTAGGGTTAGGGTTAGGGATAGGGTTAGGGTTAGGGTTAGGGTTAGGGATAGGGTTAGGGTTAGCGTTAGGGATAGGGTTAGGGTTAGGGATAGGGTTAGGGTTAGGGTTAGGGATAGGGTTAGGGTTAGGGATAGGGTTAGGGATAGGGTTAGGGTTAGGCGATGGGGTTAGAGTTAGGGATAGGGTTAGGGTTAGGGTTAGGGATAGGGTTAGGGTTAGGCGATAGGGTTAGGGATACGGTTAGGGGTAGGGATAGGGAGTATCTGGGACGGGCAGAGACTCCTCGGCGGTCCCCCCGGTCCCTGGCGGGCAGACGGACCTCCTGGGCCGGAGGCAGCCTCCGCCGGCGTTACACCCTGTCCCTGGCGGGCAGAGGGACCTCCTGGGCCGGGTGCAGCCTCCGCCGGCGGTCCCCCCGGTCCCTGGCGGGCAGAGGGAGCTCCTGGGCCGGGTGCAGCCTCCGGCGGCGGTC
>NW_027309327.1:0-40528 GCF_047496885.1 Scyliorhinus torazame | reverse complement strand
AACTGTACAGAGTCACTCTTTATTCAGAGTGAGGATCACTCACTGTGTAACTGTACACAGTCACTGTTTATTCAGGGTGAGGATCACTCACTGTGTAACTGTACAGAGTCACTGTTTATTCATGGTGAGGATCACTCACTGTGTAACTGTACAGAGTCACTCTTTATTCAGAGTGAGGATCACTCACTGTGTAACTGTACACAGTCACTGTTTATTCAGGGTGAGGATCACTCACTGTGTAACTGTACAGATTCACTGTTTATTCAGCAGGGTGAGGATCACTCACTGGGTAACTGTACAGAGTCACTGTTTATTCAGGGTGAGGATCACTCACTATGTAACTGTACAGAGTCACTGTTTATTCAGGGTGAGGATCACTCACTGTGTAACTGTACAGAGTCACTGTTCACTCAGGATAAGCATCACTCACTGTGTAACTGTACAGAGTCACTGTTTATTCAGAGTGAGGATCACTCACTGTGTAACTGTACAGAGTCACTGTTTATTCAGAGTGAGGATCACTCACTGTGTAACTGTACAGAGTCACTGTTTATTCAGCAGGGTGAGGGTCAGTCACTGTGTAACTGCACAGAGTCACTGTTTATTCAGGGTGAGGATCACTCACTGTGTAACTGTACAGAGTCACTGTTTATTCAGGGTGAGGATCACTCACTGTGTAACTGTACAGAATCACTGTTTATTCAGGGTGAGGATCACTCTCTGTGTAACTGTACAGAGTCACTGTTTATTCAGGGTGAGGATCACTCACTGTGTAACTGTACAGAATCACTGTTTATTCAGGGTGAGGATCACTCTCTGTGTAACTGTAGAGAGTCACTGTTTATTCAGGGTGAGGATCACTCACTGTGTAACTGTACAGAATCTGTTTATTCAGGGTGAGGATCACTCACTGTGTAACTGCACAGTCACTGTTTATTCAGCAGGGTGAGGATCACTCACTGTGTAACTGTACAGAGTCACTGTTTATTCAGGGTGAGGGTCACTCACTGTGTAACTGTACAGAGTCACTGTTTATTCAGAGTGAGGATCACTCACTGTGTAACTGTACAGAGTCACTGTTTATTCAGCAGGGTGAGGGTCACTCACTGTGTAACTGTACAGTCACTGTTTATTCAGAGTGAGGGTCACTCACTGTGTAACTGTACAGAGTGACTGTTTATTCAGGGTGAGGATCACTCACTGTGTAACTGTACAGAGTCACTCTTTATTCAGAGATAGGATCACTCACTGTGTAACTGTACACAGTCACTGTTTATTCAGGGTGAGGATCACTCACTGTGTAACTGTACAGAGTCACTGTTTATTCAGCAGGGTGAGGGTCACTCACTGTGTAACTGTACAGAGTCACTGTTTATTCAGAGTGAGGGTCACTCACTGTGTAACTGTACAGAGTCACTGTTTATTCAGCAGTGTAGGGATCACTCACTGTGTATCTGCACAGAGTCATTATTTATTCAGCAGGGTGAGGATCACTCACTGTGTAACTGTACAGAGTCACTGTTTATTCAGGGTGAGGATCACTCACTGTGTAACTGTACAGAGTCACTCTTTATTCAGCAGGGTGAGGATCACTCACTGTAACTGTACAGTCACTGTTTATTCAGAGTGACGATCACTCACTGTGTAACTGTACAGAGTCACTGTTTATTCAGCAGGGTGAGGGTCACTCACTGTGTAACTGTACAGAGTCACTGTTTATTCAGTGTGAGGATCACACACTGTAACTGTACAGAGTCACTGTTTATTCAGCAGGGTGAGGATCACTCACTGTGTAACTGTACAGAGTCACTGTTTATTCAGGGTGAGGATCACTCACTGTGTAACTGTACAGAGTCACTGTTTATTCAGGGTGAGGATCACTCACTGTGTAACTGTACAGAGTCACTGTTTATTCAGCAGGGTGAGGATCACTCACTGTGTAACTGTACAGAGTCACTGTTTATTCAGCAGGGTGAGGATCACTCACTGTGTCACTGTACAGAGTCACTGTTTATTCAGCAGGGTGAGGATCACTCACTGTAACTGTACAGAGTCACTGTTTATTCAGCAGGGTGAGGATCACTCACTGTCTAACTGTACAGAGTCACAGTTTATTCAGGGTGAGGATCACTCACTGGGTAACTGTACAGAGCCACTGTTTATTCAGCAGGGTGAGGATCACTCACTGTGTAACTGTACAGAGTCACTGTTCACTCTGGATAAGCATCACTCACTGTGTAACTGTACAGAGTCACTGTTTATTCAACAGGGTGAGGATCACTCACTGTGTAACTGTACAGAGTCACTGTTTATTCAACAGGGTGAGGATCACTCACTGTGTAACTGTACAGAGTCACTGTTTATTCAGGGTGAGGATCACTCACTGTGTAACTGTACAGAGTCACTGATTATTCAGGGTGAGGATCACTCACTGTGTAACTGTACAGAGTCACTGATTATTCAGGGTGAGGATCACTCACTGTGTAACTGTACAGAGTCACTGTTTATTCAGCAGGGTGAGGGTCAGTCACTGTGTAACTGTACAGAGTCACTGTTTATTCAGCAGAGTGAGGGTCACTCACTGTGTAACTGTACAGAGTCACTGTTTATTCAGCAGGGTGAGGATCACTCACTGTGTTTCTGTCCAGAGTCACTGTTTATTCAGCAGGGTGAGGATCACTCACTGTGTAACTGTACAGTCACTGTTTATTCAGGGTGAGGATCACTCACTGTGTAACTGTACAGAGTCACTGTTTATTCAGCAGGGTGAGGGTCACTCACTGTGTAACTGTACAGAGTCACTGTTTATTCAGAGTGAGGGTCACTCACTGTGTAACTGTACAGAGTCACTGTTTATTCATGGTGAGGGTCACTCACTGTGTAACTGTACAGAGTCACTGTTTATTCAGCAGGGTGAGGATCACTCTCTGTGTAACTGTACACAGTCACTGTTTATTCAGGGTGAGGATCACTCACTGTGTAACTGTACAGAATCACTGTTTATTCAGGGTGAGGATCACTCTCTGTGTAACTGTAGAGAGTCACTGTTTATTCAGGGTGAGGATCACTCACTGTGTAACTGTACAGAATCTGTTTATTCAGGCTGAGGATCACTCACTGTGTAACTGCACAGTCACTGTTTATTCAGCAGGGTGAGGATCACTCACTGTGTAACTGTACAGAGTCACTGTTTATTCAGGGTGAGGGTCACTCACTGTGTAACTGTACAGAGTCACTGTTCATTCAGCAGGGTGAGGATCACTCACTGTAACTGTACAGAGTCACTGTTTATTCAGCAGGGTGAGGATCACTCACTGTGTAACTGTACAGTGTCACTGTTTATTCAGCAGGGTGAGGATCACTCACAGGGTAACTGTACAGAGTCACTGTTTATTCAGGGTGAGGATCACTCACTATGTAACTGTACAGAGTCACTGTTTATTCAGGGTGAGGATCACTCACTGTGTAACTGTACAGAGTCACTGTTTATTCAGCAGGGTGAGGATCACACACTGTGTAACTGTACAGAGTCACTGTTCACTCAGGATAAGCATCACTCACTGTGTAACTGTACAGAGTCACTGTTTATTCAGAGTGAGGATCACTCACTGTGTAACTGTACAGAGTCACTGTTTATTCAGCAGGGTGAGGGTCACTCACTGTGTAACTGTACAGAGTCACTGTTTATTCAGCAGGGTGAGGGTCAGTCACTGTGTAACTGTACAGAGTCACTGTTTATTCAGCAGAGTGAGGGTCACTCACTGTGTAACTGTACAAAGTCACTGTTTATTCAGCAGGGTGAGGATCACTCACTGTGTTTCTGTCCAGAGTCACTGTTTATTCAGCAGGGTGAGGATCACTCACTGTGTAACTGTACAGTCACTGTTTATTCAGGGTGAGGATCACTCACTGTGTAACTGTACAGAGTCACTGTTTATTCAGCAGGGTGAGGGTCACTCACTGTGTAACTGTACAGAGTCACTGTTTATTCAGAGTGAGGGTCACTCACTGTGTAACTGTACAGAGTCACTGTTTATTCATGGTGAGGGTCACTCACTGTGTAACTGTACAGAGTCACTGTTTATTCAGCAGGGTGAGGATCACTCTCTGTGTAACTGTACACAGTCACTGTTTATTCAGGGTGAGGATCACTCACTGTGTAACTGTACAGAGTCACTGTTTATTCAGAGTGAGGATCACTCACTGTGTAACTGTACAGAGTCACTGTTTATTCAGCAGGGTGAGGATCACTCACTGAGTAACTGTACAGAGTCACTGTTTATTCAGCAGGGTGAGGATCACTCACTGTGTAACTGTACAGAGTCACTGTTTATTCAGAGTGAGGGTCACTCACTGTGTAACTGTACAGAGTCACTCTTTATTCAGAGTGAGGATCACTCACTGTTTAACTGTACACAGTCACTGTTTATTCAGGGTGAGGATCACTCACTGTGTAACTGTACAGAGTCACTGTTTATTCATGGTGAGGATCACTCACTGTGTAACTGTACAGAGTCACTCTTTATTCAGAGTGAGGATCACTCACTGTGTAACTGTACACAGTCACTGTTTATTCAGGGTGAGGATCACTCACTGTGTAACTGTACAGAGTCACTGTTTATTCAGCAGGGTGAGGATCACTCACTGGGTAACTGTACAGAGTCACTGTTTATTCAGGGTGAGGATCACTCACTATGTAACTGTACAGAGTCACTGTTTATTCAGGGTGAGGATCACTCACTGTGTAACTGTACAGAGTCACTGTTTATTCAGCAGGGTGAGGATCACACACTGTGTAACTGTACAGAGTCACTGTTCACTCAGGATAAGCATCACTCACTGTGTAACTGTACAGAGTCACTGTTTATTCAGAGTGAGGATCACTCACTGTGTAACTGTACAGAGTCACTGTTTATTCAGCAGGGTGAGGATCACTCACTGTGTAACTGTACAGAGTCACTGTTTATTCAGAGTGAGGATCACTCACTGTGTAACTGTACAGAGTCACTGTTTATTCAGCAGGGTGAGGGTCACTCACTGTGTAACTGTACAGTCACTGTTTATTCAGAGTGAGGGTCACTCACTGTGTAACTGTACAGAGTCACTGTTTATTCAGGGTGAGGATCACTCACTGTGTAACTGTACAGAGTCACTCTTTATTCAGAGTGAGGATCACTCACTGTGTAACTGTACACAGTCACTGTTTATTCAGGGTGAGGATCACTCACTGTGTAACTGTACAGAGTCACTGTTTATTCAGCAGGGTGAGGGTCACTCACTGTGTAACTGTACAGAGTCACTGTTTATTCAGAGTGAGGGTCACTCACTGTGTAACTGTACAGAGTCACTGTTTATTCAGCAGGGTGAGGATCACTCACTGTGTAACTGTACAGAGTCACTGTTTATTCAGCAGGGTGAGGATCACTCACTGTGTAACTGTACAGAGTCACTGTTTATTCAGGGTGAGGATCACTCACTGTGTAACTGTACAGAGTCACTGTTTATTCAGCAGGGTGAGGGTCAGTCACTGTGTAACTGTACAGAGTCACTGTTTATTCAGCAGAGTGAGGGTCACTCACTGTGTAACTGTACAGAGTCACTGTTTATTCAGCAGGGTGAGGATCACTCACTGTGTTTCTGTCCAGAGTCACTGTTTATTCAGCAGGGTGAGGATCACTCACTGTGTAACTGTACAGTCACTGTTTATTCAGGGTGAGGATCACTCACTGTGTAACTGTACAGAGTCACTGTTTATTCAGCAGGGTGAGGGTCACTCACTGTGTAACTGTACAGAGTCACTGTTTATTCAGAGTGAGGGTCACTCACTGTGTAACTGTACAGAGTCACTGTTTATTCATGGTGAGGGTCACTCACTGTGTAACTGTACAGAGTCACTGTTTATTCAGCAGGGTGAGGATCACTCTCTGTGTAACTGTACACAGTCACTGTTTATTCAGGGTGAGGATCACTCACTGTGTAACTGTACAGAGTCACTGTTTATTCAGAGTGAGGATCACTCACTGTGTAACTGTACAGAGTCACTGTTTATTCAGCAGGGTGAGGGTCACTCACTGTGTAACTGTACAGAGTCACTCTTTATTCAGAGTGAGGATCACTCACTGTGTAACTGTACACAGTCACTGTTTATTCAGGGTGAGGATCACTCACTGTGTAACTGTACAGAGTCACTGTTTATTCATGGTGAGGATCACTCACTGTGTAACTGTACAGAGTCACTGTTTATTCAGCAGGGTGAGGATCACTCACTGTGTAACTGTACACAGTCACTGTTTATTCAGGGTGAGGATCACTCACTATGTAACTGTACAGAGTCACTGTTTATTCAGGGTGAGGATCACTCACTGTGTAACTGTACAGAGTCACTGTTTATTCAGCAGGGTGAGGATCACACACTGTGTAACTGTACAGAGTCACTGTTCACTCAGGATAAGCATCACTCACTGTGTAACTGTACAGAGTCACTGTTTATTCAGAGTGAGGATCACTCACTGTGTAACTGTACAGAGTCACTGTTTATTCAGCAGGGTGAGGATCACTCACTGTGTAACTGTACAGAGTCACTGTTTATTCAGAGTGAGGATCACTCACTGTGTAACTGTACAGAGTCACTGTTTATTCAGCAGGGTGAGGGTCACTCACTGTGTAACTGTACAGTCACTGTTTATTCAGAGTGAGGGTCACTCACTGTGTAACTGTACAGAGTCACTGTTTATTCAGGGTGAGGATCACTCACTGTGTAACTGTACAGAGTCACTCTTTATTCAGAGTGAGGATCACTCACTGTGTAACTGTACACAGTCACTGTTTATTCAGGGTGAGGATCACTCACTGTGTAACTGTACAGAGTCACTGTTTATTCAGCAGGGTGAGGGTCACTCACTGTGTAACTGTACAGAGTCACTGTTTATTCAGAGTGAGGGTCACTCACTGTGTAACTGTACAGAGTCACTGTTTATTCAGCAGGGTGAGGATCACTCACTGTGTAACTGTACAGAGTCACTGTTTATTCAGCAGGGTGAGGATCACTCACTGTGTAACTGTACAGAGTCACTGTTTATTCAGGGTGAGGATCACTCACTGTGTAACTGTACAGAGTCACTGTTTATTCAGCAGGGTGAGGGTCAGTCACTGTGTAACTGTACAGAGTCACTGTTTATTCAGCAGAGTGAGGGTCACTCACTGTGTAACTGTACAGAGTCACTGTTTATTCAGCAGGGTGAGGATCACTCACTGTGTTTCTGTCCAGAGTCACTGTTTATTCAGCAGGGTGAGGATCACTCACTGTGTAACTGTACAGTCACTGTTTATTCAGGGTGAGGATCACTCACTGTGTAACTGTACAGAGTCACTGTTTATTCAGCAGGGTGAGGGTCACTCACTGTGTAACTGTACAGAGTCACTGTTTATTCAGAGTGAGGGTCACTCACTGTGTAACTGTACAGAGTCACTGTTTATTCATGGTGAGGGTCACTCACTGTGTAACTGTACAGAGTCACTGTTTATTCAGCAGGGTGAGGATCACTCTCTGTGTAACTGTACACAGTCACTGTTTATTCAGGGTGAGGATCACTCACTGTGTAACTGTACAGAGTCACTGTTTATTCAGAGTGAGGATCACTCACTGTGTAACTGTACAGAGTCACTGTTTATTCAGCAGGGTGAGGGTCACTCACTGTGTAACTGTACAGAGTCACTCTTTATTCAGAGTGAGGATCACTCACTGTGTAACTGTACACAGTCACTGTTTATTCAGGGTGAGGATCACTCACTGTGTAACTGTACAGAGTCACTGTTTATTCATGGTGAGGATCACTCACTGTGTAACTGTACAGAGTCACTCTTTATTCAGAGTGAGGATCACTCACTGTGTAACTGTACACAGTCACAGTTTATTCAGGGTGAGGATCACTCACTGTGTAACTGTACAGAGTCACTGTTTATTCAGCAGGGTGAGGATCACTCACTGGGTAACTGTACAGAGTCACTGTTTATTCAGGGTGAGGATCACTCACTATGTAACTGTACAGAGTCACTGTTTATTCAGGGTGAGGATCACTCACTGTGTAACTGTACAGAGTCACTGTTTATTCAGCAGGGTGAGGATCACACACTGTGTAACTGTACAGAGTCACTGTTCACTCAGGATAAGCATCACTCACTGTGTAACTGTACAGAGTCACTGTTTATTCAGAGTGAGGATCACTCACTGTGTAACTGTACAGAGTCACTGTTTATTCAGCAGGGTGAGGATCACTCACTGTGTAACTGTACAGAGTCACTGTTTATTCAGAGTGAGGATCACTCACTGTGTAACTGTACAGAGTCACTGTTTATTCAGCAGGGTGAGGGTCACTCACTGTGTAACTGTACAGTCACTGTTTATTCAGAGTGAGGGTCACTCACTGTGTAACTGTACAGAGTCACTGTTTATTCAGGGTGAGGATCACTCACTGTGTAACTGTACAGAGTCACTCTTTATTCAGAGTGAGGATCACTCACTGTGTAACTGTACACAGTCACTGTTTATTCAGGGTGAGGATCACTCACTGTGTAACTGTACAGAGTCACTGTTTATTCAGCAGGGTGAGGGTCACTCACTGTGTAACTGTACAGAGTCACTGTTTATTCAGAGTGAGGGTCACTCACTGTGTAACTGTACAGAGTCACTGTTTATTCAGCAGGGTGAGGATCACTCACTGTGTAACTGTACAGAGTCACTGTTTATTCAGCAGGGTGAGGATCACTCACTGTGTAACTGTACAGAGTCACTGTTTATTCAGGGTGAGGATCACTCACTGTGTAACTGTACAGAGTCACTGTTTATTCAGCAGGGTGAGGGTCAGTCACTGTGTAACTGTACAGAGTCACTGTTTATTCAGCAGGGTGAGGATCACTCTCTGTGTAACTGTACAGAGTCACTGTTTATTCAGGGTGAATATCACGCACTGTGTAACTGTACAGAGTCACTTTTTATTCAGGGTGAGGATCACTCACTGTGTATCTGTACAGAGTCACTGTTTATTCAGGGTGAGGATCACTCACTGTGTAACTGTACAGAGTCACTGTTTATTCAGCAGGGTGAGGATCACTCACTGTAACTGTACAGTCACTGTTTATTCAGAGTGAGGATCACTCACTGTGTAACTGTACAGAGGCACTGTTTATTCAGGGTGAGGATCACTCACTGTGTAACTGTACAGAGTCACTGTTTATTCATGGTGAGGGTCACTCATTGTGTAACTGTACAGAGTCACTGTTTATTCAGCAGGGTGAGGATCACTCACTGTGTAACTGTACAGAGTCACTGATTATTCACGGTGAGGATCACTCACTGTGTAACTGTACAGAATCACTGTTTATTCAGGGTGAGGATCACTCACTGTGTAACTGTACAGAATCACTGTTTATTCAGGGTGAGGATCACTCACTGTGTAACTGCACAGAGTCACTGTTTATTCAGCAGGGCGAGGATCACTCACTGTGTAACTGTACAGTGTCACTGTTTATTCAGGGTGAGGATCACTCACTGTGTAACTGTACAGAGTCACTGTTTATTCAGCAGGGTGAGGATCACTCACTGTGTAACTGTACAGAGTCACTGTTTATTCAGCAGTGTGAGGATCACTCACTGTGTAACTGTACAGAGTCACTGTTTATTCAGCAGGGTGAGGATCACTCACTGTGTAACTGTACAGAGTCACTGTTTATTCAGCAGGGTGAGGATCACTCACTGTGTAACCGTACAGAGTCACTGTTTATTCAGCAGGGTGAGGATCACTCACTGGGTAACTGTACAGAGTCACTGTTTATTCAGGGTGAGGATCACTCACTATGTAACTGTACAGAGTCACTGTTTATTCAGGGTGAGGATCACTCACTGTGTAACTGTACAGAGTCACTGTTTATTCAGCAGGGTGAGGATCACACACTGTGTAACTGTACAGAGTCACTGTTCACTCAGGATAAGCATCACTCACTGTGTAACTGTACAGAGTCACTGTTTATTCAGAGTGAGGATCACTCACTGTGTAACTGTACAGAGTCACTGTTTATTCAGCAGGGTGAGGGTCACTCACTGTGTAACTGTACAGTCACTGTTTATTCAGAGTGAGGGTCACTCACTGTGTAACTGAACAGAGTCACTGTTTATTCAGGGTGATGATCTCTCGCTGTGTAACTGTACAGAGTCACTGTTTATTCAGAGTGAGGATCACTCACTGTGTAACTGTACAGAGTCACTGTTTATTCAGAGTGAGGGTCACTCACTGTATAACTGTACAGAGTCACTGTTTATTCAGCAGGTGAGGATCACGCACTGTGTATCTGTACAGAATCACTGTTTATTCAGGGTGAGGGTCAGTCACTGTGTAACTGTACAGAGTCACTGTTTATTCAGCAGGGTGAGGATCACTCACTGTGTAACTGTACAGAGTCACTGTTTATTCAGCAGAGTGAGGGTCACTCACTGTGTAACTGTACAGAGTCACTGTTTATTCAGGGTGAGGATCACTATCTGTGTAACTGTACAGAGTCACTGTTTATTCAGCAGAGTGAGGGTCACTCACTGTGTAACTGTACAGAGTCACTGTTTATTCAGCAGGGTGAGGATCACTCACTGTGTATCTGTACAGAATCACTGTTTATTCAGGGTGAGGGTCAGTCACTGTGTAACTGTACAGAGTCACTGTTTATTCAGCAGAGTGAGGGTCACTCACTGTGTAACTGTACAGAGTCACTGTTTATTCAGCAGGGTGAGGATCACTCACTGTGTATCTGTACAGAGTCACTGTTTATTCAGCAGGGTGAGGGTCAGTCACTGTGTAACTGTACAGAGTCACTGTTTATTCAGCAGCGTGAGGGTCACTCACTGTGTAACTGTACAGAGTCACTGTTTATTCAGCAGGGTGAGGATCACTCACTGTGTAACTGTACAAAGTCACTGTTTATTCAGCAGAGTGAGGGTCACTCACTGTGTAACTGTACAGAGTCACTGTTTATTCAGGGTGAGGATCACTCACTGAGTAACTGTACAGAGTCACTGTTTATTCAGCAGGGTGAGGATCACTCACTGTGTAACTGTACAGATTCAATGTTTATTCACGGTGAGGATCACTCACTGTGTAACTGTACAGAGTCACTGTTTATTCAGCAGGGTGAGGATCACTCACTGTGTAACTGTACAGAGTCACTGTTTATTCAGCAGGGTGAGGATCACTCACTGTGTAACTGTACAGTGTCACTGTTTATTCAGCAGGGTGAGGATCGCTCACTGTTTAACTGTACAGAGTCACTGTTTATTCAGCAGGGTGAGGATCACTCACTGTGTAACTGTACAGAGTCACTGTTTATTCAGGGTGAGGATCACGCACTGTGTAACTGTACAGAGTCACTCTTTATTCAGGGTGAGGATCACTCACTGTGTAACTATACAGAGTCACTGTTTATTCAGCAGGGTGAGGATCACTCACTGTGTAACTGTACAGAGTCACTGTTTATTCAGGGTGAGGATCGCTCACTGTGTAACTGTACAGAGACACTGTTTATTCAGCAGGGTGAGGATCACTCACTGTGTAACTGTACAGAGTCACTGTTTATTCAGGGTGAGGATCACGCACTGTGTAACTGTACAGAGTCACTGTTTATTCAGGGTGAGGATCACGCACTGTGTAACTGTACAGAGTCACTGTTTATTCAGGGTGAGGATCACTCACTGTGTAACTGTACAGAGTCACTGTTTATTCAGGGTGAGGATCACTCACTGTGTAACTGTACAGAATCACTGTTTATTCAGGGTGAGGATCACTCACTGTGTAACTGTACAGAGTCACTGTTTATTCAGCAGGGTGAGGATCCGTCACTGTGTAACTGTACAGAGTCACTGTTTATTCAGCAGCGTGAGGGTCACTCACTGTGTAACTGTACAGAGTCAATGTTTATTCACGGTGAGGATCACTCACTGTGTAACTGTACAGAGTCACTTTATTCAGCACGGTGAGGATCACTCACTGTGTAACTGTACAGAGTCACTGTTTATTCAGGGTGAGGATCACGCACTGTGTAACTGTACAGAGTCACTGTTTATTCAGAGTGAGGGTCACTCACTGTGTAACTGTACAGAGTCACTGTTTATTCAGCAGGGTGAGGATCACTCACTGTGTAACTGTACAGAGTCACTGTTTATTCAGCAGGGTGAGGCTCACTCACTGTGTAACTGTACAGAGTCACTGTTTATTCAGCAGGGTGAAGGTCAGTCACTGTGTAACTGTACAGAGTCACTGTTTATTCAGCAGAGTGAGGGTCACTCACTGTGTAACTGTACAGAGTCACTGTTTATTCAGCAGGGTGAGGATCACTCACTGTGTATCTGTACAGAGTCACTGTTTATTCAGCAGGGTGAGGGTCAGTCACTGTGTAACTGTACAGAGTCACTGTTTATTCAGCAGCGTGAGGGTCACTCACTGTGTAACTGTACAGAGTCACTGTTTATTCAGCAGGGTGAGGATCACTCACTGTGTAACTGTACAGAGTCACTGTTTATTCAGGGTGAATATCACGCACTGTGTAACTGTACAGAGTCACTGTTTATTCAGGGTGAGGATCACTCACTGTGTAACTGTACAGAGTCACTGTTTATTCAGGGTGAGGATCACTCACTGTGTAACTGTACAGAGTCACTGTTTATTCAGGGTGAGGATCACTCACTGAGTAACTGTACAGAGTCACTGTTTATTCAGCAGGGTGAGGATCACTCACTGTGTAACTGTACAGAGTCACTGTTTATTCAGCAGAGTGAGGGTCACTCACTGTGTAACTGTACAGAGTCACTGTTTATTCAGGGTGAGGATCACTATCTGTGTAACTGTACAGAGTCACTGTTTATTCAGCAGAGTGAGGGTCACTCACTGTGTAACTGTACAGAGTCACTGTTTATTCAGCAGGGTGAGGATCACTCACTGTGTATCTGTACAGAATCACTGTTTATTCAGGGTGAGGGTCAGTCACTGTGTAACTGTACAGAGTCACTGTTTATTCAGCAGAGTGAGGGTCACTCACTGTGTAACTGTACAGAGTCACTGTTTATTCAGCAGGGTGAGGATCACTCACTGTGTATCTGTACAGAGTCACTGTTTATTCAGCAGGGTGAGGGTCAGTCACTGTGTAACTGTACAGAGTCACTGTTTATTCAGCAGCGTGAGGGTCACTCACTGTGTAACTGTACAGAGTCACTGTTTATTCAGCAGGGTGAGGATCACTCACTGTGTAACTGTACAAAGTCACTGTTTATTCAGCAGAGTGAGGGTCACTCACTGTGTAACTGTACAGAGTCACTGTTTATTCAGGGTGAGGATCACTCACTGAGTAACTGTACAGAGTCACTGTTTATTCAGCAGGGTGAGGATCACTCACTGTGTAACTGTACAGATTCAATGTTTATTCACGGTGAGGATCACTCACTGTGTAACTGTACAGAGTCACTGTTTATTCAGCAGGGTGAGGATCACTCACTGTGTAACTGTACAGTGTCACTGTTTATTCAGCAGGGTGAGGATCGCTCACTGTGTAACTGTACAGTCACTGTTTATTCAGCAGGGTGAGGATCACTCACTGTGTAACTGTACAGAGTCACTGTTTATTCAGGGTGAGGATCACGCACTGTGTAACTGTACAGAGTCACTCTTTATTCAGGGTGAGGATCACTCACTGTGTAACTATACAGAGTCACTGTTTATTCAGCAGGGTGAGGATCACTCACTGTGTAACTGTACAGAGTCACTGTTTATTCAGGGTGAGGATCGCTCACTGTGTAACTGTACAGAGTCACTGTTTATTCAGCAGGGTGAGGATCACTCACTGTGTAACTGTACAGAGTCACTGTTTATTCAGGGTGAGGATCACGCACTGTGTAACTGTACAGAGTCACTGTTTATTCAGGGTGAGGATCACGCACTGTGTAACTGTACAGAGTCACTGTTTATTCAGGGTGAGGATCACTCACTGTGTAACTGTACAGAGTCACTGTTTATTCAGGGTGAGGATCACTCACTGTGTAACTGTACAGAATCACTGTTTATTCAGGGTGAGGATCACTCACTGTGTAACTGTACAGAGTCACTGTTTATTCAGCAGGGTGAGGATCCGTCACTGTGTAACTGTACAGAGTCACTGTTTATTCAGCAGCGTGAGGGTCACTCACTGTGTAACTGTACAGAGTCACTGTTTATTCAGCAGGGTGAGGATCACTCACTGTGTAACTGTACAAAGTCACTGTTTATTCAGCAGAGTGAGGGTCACTCACTGTGTAACTGTACAGAGTCACTGTTTATTCAGGGTGAGGATCACTCACTGAGTAACTGTACAGAGTCACTGTTTATTCAGCAGGGTGAGGATCACTCACTGTGTAACTGTACAGATTCAATGTTTATTCACGGTGAGGATCACTCACTGTGTAACTGTACAGAGTCACTGTTTATTCAGCAGGGTGAGGATCACTCACTGTGTAACTGTACAGTGTCACTGTTTATTCAGCAGGGTGAGGATCGCTCACTGTGTAACTGTACAGAGTCACTGTTTATTCAGCAGGGTGAGGATCACTCACTGTGTAACTGTACAGAGTCACTGTTTATTCAGGGTGAGGATCACGCACTGTGTAACTGTACAGAGTCACTCTTTATTCAGGGTGAGGATCACTCACTGTGTAACTATACAGAGTCACTGTTTATTCAGCAGGGTGAGGATCACTCACTGTGTAACTGTACAGAGTCACTGTTTATTCAGGGTGAGGATCGCTCACTGTGTAACTGTACAGAGTCACTGTTTATTCAGCAGGGTGAGGATCACTCACTGTGTAACTGTACAGAGTCACTGTTTATTCAGGGTGAGGATCACGCACTGTGTAACTGTACAGAGTCACTGTTTATTCAGGGTGAGGATCACGCACTGTGTAACTGTACAGAGTCACTGTTTATTCAGGGTGAGGATCACTCACTGTGTAACTGTACAGAGTCACTGTTTATTCAGGGTGAGGATCACTCACTGTGTAACTGTACAGAATCACTGTTTATTCAGGGTGAGGATCACTCACTGTGTAACTGTACAGAGTCACTGTTTATTCAGCAGGGTGAGGATCCGTCACTGTGTAACTGTACAGAGTCACTGTTTATTCAGCAGCGTGAGGGTCACTCACTGTGTAACTGTACAGAGTCAATGTTTATTCACGGTGAGGATCACTCACTGTGTAACTGTACAGAGTCACTGTTTATTCAGCACGGTGAGGATCACTCACTGTGTAACTGTACAGAGTCACTGTTTATTCAGGGTGAGGATCACGCACTGTGTAACTGTACAGAGTCACTGTTTATTCAGAGTGAGGGTCACTCACTGTGTAACTGTACAGAGTCACTGTTTATTCAGCAGGGTGAGGATCACTCACTGTGTAACTGTACAGAGTCACTGTTTATTCAGCAGGGTGAGGCTCACTCACTGTGTAACTGTACAGAGTCACTGTTTATTCAGCAGGGTGAAGGTCAGTCACTGTGTAACTGTACAGAGTCACTTTATTCAGCAGAGTGAGGGTCACTCACTGTGTAACTGTACAGAGTCACTGTTTATTCAGCAGGGTGAGGATCACTCACTGTGTATCTGTACAGAGTCACTGTTTATTCAGCAGGGTGAGGGTCAGTCACTGTGTAACTGTACAGAGTCACTGTTTATTCAGCAGCGTGAGGGTCACTCACTGTGTAACTGTACAGAGTCACTGTTTATTCAGCAGGGTGAGGATCACTCACTGTGTAACTGTACAGAGTCACTGTTTATTCAGGGTGAATATCACGCACTGTGTAACTGTACAGAGTCACTGTTTATTCAGGGTGAGGATCACTCACTGTGTAACTGTACAGAGTCACTGTTTATTCAGGGTGAGGATCACTCACTGTGTAACTGTACAGAGTCACTGTTTATTCAGGGTGAGGATCACTCACTGAGTAACTGTACAGAGTCACTGTTTATTCAGCAGGGTGAGGATCACTCACTGTGTAACTGTACAGAGTCACTGTTTATTCAGCAGGGTGAGGATCACTCACTGTGTAACTGTACAGAGTCACTGTTTATTCAGGGTGAGGATCACTCACTGTGTAACTGTACAGAGTCACTGTTTATTCAGCAGGGTGAGGATCACTCACTGTAACTGTACAGTCACTGTTTATTCAGAGTGAGGATCACTCACTGTGTAACTGTACAGAGTCACTGTTTATTCAGCAGGGTGAGGGTCACTCACTGTGTAACTACACAGAGTCACTGTTTATTCAGAGTGAGGGTCACTCACTGTGTAACTGTACAGAGTCACTGTTTATTCAGCAGGGTGAGGATCACTCACTGTGTATCTGTACAGAGTCACTGTTTATTCAGCAGGGTGACGGTCAGTCACTGTGTAACTGTACAGAGTCACTGTTTATTCAGCAGGGTGAGGATCACTCACTGTGTAACTGTACAAAGTCACTGTTTATTCAGGGTGAGGATCACGCACTGTGTAACTGTACAGAGTCACTGTTTATTCAGGGTGAGGATCACTCACTGTGTAACTGTACAGAGTCACTGTTTATTCAGGGTGAGGATCACTCACTGAGTAACTGTACAGAGTCACTGTTTATTCAGCAGGGTGAGGATCACTCACTGTGTAACTGTACAGAGTCAATGTTAATTCACGGTGAGGATCACTCACTGTGTAACTGTACAGAGTCACTGTTTATTCAGCAGGGTGAGGATCACTCACTGTGTAACTGTACAGAGTCACTGTTTATTCAGGGTGAGGATCACGCACTGTGTAACTGTACAGTCACTGTTTATTCAGGGTGAGGATCACTCACTGTGTAACTGTACAGAGTCACTGTTTATTCAGCAGGGTGAGGATCACACACTGTGTAACTGTACAGAGTCACTGTTCACTCAGGATAAGCATCACTCACTGTGTAACTGTACAGAGTCACTGTTTATTCAGCAGGGTGAGGGTCACTCACTGTGTAACTGTACAGTCACTGTTTATTCAGAGTGAGGGTCACTCACTGTGTAACTGAACAGAGTCACTGTTTATTCAGGGTGATGATCTCTCGCTGTGTAACTGTACAGAGTCACTGTTTATTCAGAGTGAGGATCACTCACTGTGTAACTGTACAGAGTCACTGTTTATTCAGAGTGAGGGTCACTCATTGTGTAACTGTACAGAGTCACTGTTTATTCAGCAGGGTGAGGATCACGCACTGTGTATCTGAACAGAATCACTGTTTATTCAGGGTGAGGGTCAGTCACTGTGTAACTGTACAGAGTCACTGTTTATTCAGCAGGGTGAGGATCACTCACTGTGTAACTGTACAGAGTCACTGTTTATTCAGCAGAGTGAGGGTCACTCACTGTGTAACTGTACAGAGTCACTGTTTATTCAGGGTGAGGATCACTAACTGTGTAACTGTACAGAGTCACTGTTTATTCAGCAGAGTGAGGGTCACTCACTGTGTAACTGTACAGAGTCACTGTTTATTCAGCAGGGTGAGGATCACTCACTGTGTATCTGTACAGAATCACTGTTTATTCAGGGTGAGGGTCAGTCACTGTGTAACTGTACAGAGTCACTGTTTATTCAGCAGAGTGAGGGTCACTCACTGTGTAACTGTACAGAGTCACTGTTTATTCAGCAGGGTGAGGATCACTCACTGTGTATCTGTACAGAGTCACTGTTTATTCAGCAGGGTGAGGGTCAGTCACTGTGTAACTGTACAGAGTCACTGTTTATTCAGCAGCGTGAGGGTCACTCACTGTGTAACTGTACAGAGTCACTGTTTATTCAGCAGGGTGAGGATCACTCACTGTGTAAATGTACAGAGTCACTGTTTATTCAGCAGAGTGAGGGTCACTCACTGTGTAACTGTACAGAGTCACTGTTTATTCAGGGTGAGGATCACTCACTGAGTAACTGTACAGAGTCACTGTTTATTCAGCAGGGTGAGGATCACTCACTGTGTAACTGTACAGATTCAATGTTTATTCACGGTGAGGATCACTCACTGTGTAACTGTACAGAGTCACTGTTTATTCAGCAGGGTGAGGATCACTCACTGTGTAACTGTACAGAGTCACTGTTTATTCAGCAGGGTGAGGATCACTCACTGTGTAACTGTACAGAGTCACTGTTTATTCAGGGTGAGGATCACGCACTGTGTAACTGTACAGAGTCACTGTTTATTCAGGGTGAGGATCACGCACTGTGTAACTGTACAGAGTCACTGTTTATTCAGCAGGGTGAGGATCAGTCACTGTGTAACTGTACAGAGTCACTGTTTATTCAGCAGCGTGAGGGTCACTCACTGTGTAACTGTACAGAGTCACTGTTTATTCAGCAGGGTGAGGATCACTCACTGTGTAACTGTACAAAGTCACTGTTTATTCAGGGTGAGGATCACGCACTGTGTAACTGTACAGAGTCACTGTTTATTCAGGGTGAGGATCACTCACTGTGTAACTGTACAGAGTCACTGTTTATTCAGGGTGAGGATCACTCACTGAGTAACTGTACAGAGTCACTGTTTATTCAGCAGGGTGAGGATCACTCACTGTGTAACTGTACTGAGTCACTGTTTATTCAGCAGGGTGAGGATCACTCACTGTGTAACTGTACAGAGTCAATGTTTATTCACGGTGAGGATCACTCACTGTGTAACTGTACAGAGTCACTGTTTATTCAGGGTGAGGATCACGCACTGTGTAACTGTACAGAGTCACTGTTTATTCAGAGTGAGGCTCACTCACTGTGTAACTGTACAGAGTCACTGTTTATTCAGCAGGGTGAGGATCACTCACTGTGTAACTGTACAGAGTCACTGTTTATTCAGCAGGGTGAGGCTCACTCACTGTGTAACTGTACAGAGTCACTGTTTATTCAGCAGGGTGAAGGTCAGTCACTGTGTAACTGTACAGAGTCACTGTTTATTCAGCAGAGTGAGGGTCACTCACTGTGTAACTGTACAGAGTCACTGTTTATTCAGCAGGGTGAGGATCACTCACTGTGTATCTGTACAGAGTCACTGTTTATTCAGCAGGGTGAGGGTCAGTCACTGTGTAACTGTACAGAGTCACTGTTTATTCAGCAGCGTAAGGGTCACTCACTGTGTAACTGTACAGAGTCACTGTTTATTCAGCAGGGTGAGGATCACTCACTGTGTAACTGTACAGAGTCACTGTTTATTCAGGGTGAGGATCACTCAGTGTGTAACTGTACAGAGTCACTGTTTATACAGGGTGAGGATCACTCACTGTGTAACTGTACAGAGTCACTGTTTATTCAGGGTGAGGATCACTCACTGAGTAACTGTACAGAGTCACTGTTTATTCAGCAGGGTAAGGATCACTCACTGTGTAACTGTACAGAGTCACTGTTTATTCAGCAGGGTGAGGCTCACTCACTGTGTAACTGTACAGAGTCACTGTTTATTCAGCAGGGTGAAGGTCAGTCACTGTGTAACTGTACAGAATCACTGTTTATTCAGTAGAGTGAGGGTCACTCACTGTGTAACTGTACAGAGTCACTGTTTATTCAGCAGGGTGAGGATCACTCACTGTGTATCTGTACAGAGTCACTGTTTATTCAGCAGGGTGAGGGTCAGTCACTGTGTAACTGTACAGAGTCACTGTTTATTCAGCAGCGTGAGGGTCACTCACTGTGTAACTGTACAGAGTCACTGTTTATTCAGCAGGGTGAGGATCACTCACTGTGTAACTGTACAGAGTCACTGTTTATTCAGGGTGAGGATCACTCACTGTGTAACTGTACAGAGTCACTGTTTATTCAGGGTGAGGATCACGCACTGTGTAACTGTACAGAGTCACTGTTTATTCAGAGTGAGGGTCACTCACTGTGTAACTGTACAGAGTCACTGTTTATTCAGCAGGGTGAGGGTCACTCACTGTGTAACTGTACAGAGTCACTGTTTATTCAGCAGGGTGAGGATCACTCACTGTGTAACTGTACAGAGTCACTGTTTATTCAGCAGGGTGAGGCTCACTCACTGTGTAACTGTACAGAGTCACTGTTTATTCAGCAGGGTGAGGATCACTCACTGTGTAACTGTACAGAGTCACTGTTTATTCAGCAGGGTGAGGGTCACTCACTGTGTAACTGTACAGAGTCACTGTTTATTCAGCAGGGTGAGGATCACTCACTGTGTAACTGTACAGAGTCACTGTTTATTCAGCAGGGTGAGGCTCACTCACTGTGTAACTGTACAGAGTCACTGTTTATTCAGCAGGGTGAAGGTCAGTCACTGTGTAACTGTACAGAGTCACTGTTTATTCAGCAGAGTGAGGGTCACTCACTGTGTATCTGTACAGAGTCACTGTTTATTCAGCAGGGTGAGGATCACTCACTGTGTATCTGTACAGAGTCACTGTTTATTCAGCAGGGTGAGGGTCAGTCACTGTGTAACTGTACAGAGTCACTGTTTATTCAGCAGCGTGAGGGTCACTCACTGTGTAACTGTACAGAGTCACTGTTTATTCAGCAGGGTGAGGATCACTCACTGTGTAACTGTACAGAGTCACTGTTTATTCAGGGTGAGGATCACTCACTGTGTAACTGTACAGAGTCACTGTTTATTCAGGGTGAGGATCACTCACTGTGTAACTGTACAGAGTCACTGTTTATTCAGGGTGAGGATCACTCACTGAGTAACTGTACAGAGTCACTGTTTATTCAGCAGAGTGAGGGTCACTCACTGTGTAACTGTACAGAGTCACTGTTTATTCAGCAGGGTGAGGATCACTCACTGTGTATCTGTACAGAGTCACTGTTTATTCAGCAGGGTGAGGGTCAGTCACTGTGTAACTGTACAGAGTCACTGTTTATTCAGCAGCGTGAGGGTCACTCACTGTGTAACTGTACAGAGTCACTGTTTATTCAGCAGGGTGAGGATCACTCACTGTGTAACTGTACAGAGTCACTGTTTATTCAGGGTGAGGATCACTCACTGTGTAACTGTACAGAGTCACTGTTTATTCAGGGTGAGGATCACTCACTGAGTAACTGTACAGAGTCACTGTTTATTCAGCAGGGTGAGGATCACTCACTGTGTAACTGTACAGAGTCACTGTTTATTCAGCAGGGTGAGGATCACTCACTGTGTAACTGTACAGAGTCACTGTTTATTCAGGGTGAGGATCACTCACTGTGTAACTGTACAGAATCACTGTTTATTCAGGGTGAGGATCACTCACTGTGTAACTGTACAGAGTCACTGTTTATTCAGCAGGGTGAGGATCACTCACTCTGTATCTGTACAGAGTCACTGTTTATTCAGCAGGGTGAGGGTCAGTCACTGTGTAACTGTACAGAGTCACTGTTTATTCAGCAGCGTGAGGGTCACTCACTGTGTAACTGTACAGAGTCACTGTTTATTCAGCAGGGTGAGGATCACTCACTGTGTAACTGTACAGAGTCACTGTTTATTCAGGGTGAGGATCACTCACTGTGTAACTGTACAGAGTCACTGTTTATTCAGAGTGAGGGTCACTCACTGTATAACTGTACAGAGTCACTGTTTATTCAGCAGGTGAGGATCACGCACTGTGTATCTGTACAGAATCACTGTTTATTCAGGGTGAGGGTCAGTCACTGTGTAACTGTACAGAGTCACTGTTTATTCAGCAGGGTGAGGATCACTCACTGTGTAACTGTACAGAGTCACTGTTTATTCAGCAGAGTGAGGGTCACTCACTGTGTAACTGTACAGAGTCACTGTTTATTCAGGGTGAGGATCACTATCTGTGTAACTGTACAGAGTCACTGTTTATTCAGCAGAGTGAGGGTCACTCACTGTGTAACTGTACAGAGTCACTGTTTATTCAGCAGGGTGAGGATCACTCACTGTGTATCTGTACAGAATCACTGTTTATTCAGGGTGAGGGTCAGTCACTGTGTAACTGTACAGAGTCACTGTTTATTCAGCAGAGTGAGGGTCACTCACTGTGTAACTGTACAGAGTCACTGTTTATTCAGCAGGGTGAGGATCACTCACTGTGTATCTGTACAGAGTCACTGTTTATTCAGCAGGGTGAGGGTCAGTCACTGTGTAACTGTACAGAGTCACTGTTTATTCAGCAGCGTGAGGGTCACTCACTGTGTAACTGTACAGAGTCACTGTTTATTCAGCAGGGTGAGGATCACTCACTGTGTAACTGTACAAAGTCACTGTTTATTCAGCAGAGTGAGGGTCACTCACTGTGTAACTGTACAGAGTCACTGTTTATTCAGGGTGAGGATCACTCACTGAGTAACTGTACAGAGTCACTGTTTATTCAGCAGGGTGAGGATCACTCACTGTGTAACTGTACAGATTCAATGTTTATTCACGGTGAGGATCACTCACTGTGTAACTGTACAGAGTCACTGTTTATTCAGCAGGGTGAGGATCACTCACTGTGTAACTGTACAGAGTCACTGTTTATTCAGCAGGGTGAGGATCACTCACTGTGTAACTGTACAGTGTCACTGTTTATTCAGCAGGGTGAGGATCGCTCACTGTGTAACTGTACAGAGTCACTGTTTATTCAGCAGGGTGAGGATCACTCACTGTGTAACTGTACAGAGTCACTGTTTATTCAGGGTGAGGATCACGCACTGTGTAACTGTACAGAGTCACTCTTTATTCAGGGTGAGGATCACTCACTGTGTAACTATACAGAGTCACTGTTTATTCAGCAGGGTGAGGATCACTCACTGTGTAACTGTACAGAGTCACTGTTTATTCAGGGTGAGGATCGCTCACTGTGTAACTGTACAGAGTCACTGTTTATTCAGCAGGGTGAGGATCACTCACTGTGTAACTGTACAGAGTCACTGTTTATTCAGGGTGAGGATCACGCACTGTGTAACTGTACAGAGTCACTGTTTATTCAGGGTGAGGATCACGCACTGTGTAACTGTACAGAGTCACTGTTTATTCAGGGTGAGGATCACTCACTGTGTAACTGTACAGAGTCACTGTTTATTCAGGGTGAGGATCACTCACTGTGTAACTGTACAGAATCACTGTTTATTCAGGGTGAGGATCACTCACTGTGTAACTGTACAGAGTCACTGTTTATTCAGCAGGGTGAGGATCCGTCACTGTGTAACTGTACAGAGTCACTGTTTATTCAGCAGCGTGAGGGTCACTCACTGTGTAACTGTACAGAGTCAATGTTTATTCACGGTGAGGATCACTCACTGTGTAACTGTACAGAGTCACTGTTTATTCAGCACGGTGAGGATCACTCACTGTGTAACTGTACAGAGTCACTGTTTATTCAGGGTGAGGATCACGCAATGTGTAACTGTACAGAGTCACTGTTTATTCAGAGTGAGGGTCACTCACTGTGTAACTGTACAGAGTCACTGTTTATTCAGCAGGGTGAGGATCACTCACTGTGTAACTGTACAGAGTCACTGTTTATTCAGCAGGGTGAGGCTCACTCACTGTGTAACTGTACAGAGTCACTGTTTATTCAGCAGGGTGAAGGTCAGTCACTGTGTAACTGTACAGAGTCACTGTTTATTCAGCAGAGTGAGGGTCACTCACTGTGTAACTGTACAGAGTCACTGTTTATTCAGCAGGGTGAGGATCACTCACTGTGTATCTGTACAGAGTCACTGTTTATTCAGCAGGGTGAGGGTCAGTCACTGTGTAACTGTACAGAGTCACTGTTTATTCAGCAGCGTGAGGGTCACTCACTGTGTAACTGTACAGAGTCACTGTTTATTCAGCAGGGTGAGGATCACTCACTGTGTAACTGTACAGAGTCACTGTTTATTCAGGGTGAATATCACGCACTGTGTAACTGTACAGAGTCACTGTTTATTCAGGGTGAGGATCACTCACTGTGTAACTGTACAGAGTCACTGTTTATTCAGGGTGAGGATCACTCACTGTGTAACTGTACAGAGTCACTGTTTATTCAGGGTGAGGATCACTCACTGAGTAACTGTACAGAGTCACTGTTTATTCAGCAGGGTGAGGATCACTCACTGTGTAACTGTACAGAGTCACTGTTTATTCAGCACGGTGAGGATCACTCACTGTGTAACTGTACAGAGTCACTGTTTATTCAGCAGCGTGAGGGTCACTCACTGTGTAACTGTACAGAGTCAATGTTTATTCACGGTGAGGATCACTCACTGTGTATCTGTACAGAGTCACTGTTTATTCAGGGTGAGGGTCAGTCACTGTGTAACTGTACAGAGTCACTGTTTATTCAGCAGAGTGAGGGTCACTCACTGTGTAACTGTACAGAGTCACTGTTTATTCAGCAGGGTGAGGATCACTCACTGTGTATCTGTACAGAGTCACTGTTTATTCAGCAGGGTGAGGGTCAGTCACTGTGTAACTGTACAGAGTCACTGTTTATTCAGCAGCGTGAGGGTCACTCACTGTGTAACTGTACAGAGTCACTGTTTATTCAGCAGGGTGAGGATCACTCACTGTGTAACTGTACAGAGTCACTGTTTATTCAGCAGAGTGAGGGTCACTCACTGTGTAACTGTACAGAGTCACTGTTTATTCAGGGTGAGGATCACTCACTGAGTAACTGTACAGAGTCACTGTTTATTCAGCAGGGTGAGGATCACTCACTGTGTAACTGTACAGATTCAATGTTTATTCACGGTGAGGATCACTCACTGTGTAACTGTACAGAGTCACTGTTTATTCAGCAGGGTGAGGATCACTCACTGTGTAACTGTACAGAGTCACTGTTTATTCAGCAGGGTGAGGATCACTCACTGTGTAACTGTACAGAGTCACTGTTTATTCAGGGTGAGGATCACGCACTGTGTAACTGTACAGAGTCACTGTTTATTCAGGGTGAGGATCACGCACTGTGTAACTGTACAGAGTCACTGTTTATTCAGCAGGGTGAGGATCAGTCACTGTGTAACTGTACAGAGTCACTGTTTATTCAGCAGCGTGAGGGTCACTCACTGTGTAACTGTACAGAGTCACTGTTTATTCAGCAGGGTGAGGATCACTCACTGTGTAACTGTACAAAGTCACTGTTTATTCAGGGTGAGGATCACGCACTGTGTAACTGTACAGAGTCACTGTTTATTCAGGGTGAGGATCACTCACTGTGTAACTGTACAGAGTCACTGTTTATTCAGGGTGAGGATCACTCACTGAGTAACTGTACAGAGTCACTGTTTATTCAGCAGGGTGAGGATCACTCACTGTGTAACTGTACAGAGTCACTGTTTATTCAGCAAGGTGAGGATCACTCACTGTGTAACTGTACAGAGTCAATGTTTATTCACGGTGAGGATCACTCACTGTGTAACTGTACAGAGTCACTGTTTATTCTGCACGGTGAGGATCACTCACTGTGTAACTGTACAGAGTCACTGTTTATTCAGGGTGAGGATCACGCACTGTGTAACTGTACAGAGTCACTGTTTATTCAGAGTGAGGCTCACTCACTGTGTAACTGTACAGAGTCACTGTTTATTCAGCAGGGTGAGGATCACTCACTGTGTAACTGTACAGAGTCACTGTTTATTCAGCAGGGTGAGGCTCACTCACTGTGTAACTGTACAGAGTCACTGTTTATTCAGCAGGGTGAAGGTCAGTCACTGTGTAACTGTACAGAGTCACTGTTTATTCAGCAGAGTGAGGGTCACTCACTGTGTAACTGTACAGAGTCACTGTTTATTCAGCAGGGTGAGGATCACTCACTGTGTATCTGTACAGAGTCACTGTTTATTCAGCAGGGTGAGGGTCAGTCACTGTGTAACTGTACAGAGTCACTGTTTATTCAGCAGCGTAAGGGTCACTCACTGTGTAACTGTACAGAGTCACTGTTTATTCAGCAGGGTGAGGATCACTCACTGTGTAACTGTACAGAGTCACTGTTTATTCAGGGTGAGGATCACTCAGTGTGTAACTGTACAGAGTCACTGTTTATACAGGGTGAGGATCACTCACTGTGTAACTGTACAGAGTCACTGTTTATTCAGGATGAGGATCACTCACTGAGTAACTGTACAGAGTCACTGTTTATTCAGCAGGGTAAGGATCACTCACTGTGTAACTGTACAGAGTCACTGTTTATTCAGCAGGGTGAGGCTCACTCACTGTGTAACTGTACAGAGTCACTGTTTATTCAGCAGGGTGAAGGTCAGTCACTGTGTAACTGTACAGAATCACTGTTTATTCAGTAGAGTGAGGGTCACTCACTGTGTAACTATACAGAGTCACTGTTTATTCAGCAGGGTGAGGATCACTCACTGTGTATCTGTACAGAGTCACTGTTTATTCAGCAGGGTGAGGATCACTCACTGTGTATCTGTACAGAGTCACTGTTTATTCAGCAGGGTGAGGGTCAGTCACTGTGTAACTGTACAGAGTCACTGTTTATTCAGCAGCGTGAGGGTCACTCACTGTGTAACTGTACAGAGTCACTGTTTATTCAGCAGGGTGAGGATCACTCACTGTGTAACTGTACAGAGTCACTGTTTATTCAGGGTGAGGATCACTCACTGTGTAACTGTACAGAGTCACTGTTTATTCAGGGTGAGGATCACTCACTGTGTAACTGTACAGAGTCACTGTTTATTCAGGGTGAGGATCACTCACTGAGTAACTGTACAGAGTCACTGTTTATTCAGCAGAGTGAGGGTCACTCACTGTGTAACTGTACAGAGTCACTGTTTATTCAGCAGGGTGAGGATCACTCACTGTGTATCTGTACAGAGTCACTGTTTATTCAGCAGGGTGAGGGTCAGTCACTGTGTAACTGTACAGAGTCACTGTTTATTCAGCAGCGTGAGGGTCACTCACTGTGTAACTGTACAGAGTCACTGTTTATTCAGCAGGGTGAGGATCACTCACTGTGTAACTGTACAGAGTCACTGTTTATTCAGGGTGAGGATCACTCACTGTGTAACTGTACAGAGTCACTGTTTATTCAGGGTGAGGATCACTCACTGAGTAACTGTACAGAGTCACTGTTTATTCAGCAGGGTGAGGATCACTCACTGTGTAACTGTACAGAGTCACTGTTTATTCAGCAGGGTGAGGATCACTCACTGTGTAACTGTACAGAGTCACTGTTTATTCAGGGTGAGGATCACTCAGTGTGTAACTGTACAGAGTCACTGTTTATACAGGGTGAGGATCAATCACTGTGTAACTGTACAGAGTCACTGTTTATTCAGGGTGAGGATCACTCACTGAGTAACTGTACAGAGTCACTGTTTATTCAGCAGGGTAAGGATCACTCACTGTGTAACTGTACAGAGTCACTGTTTATTCAGCAGGGTGAGGCTCACTCACTGTGTAACTGTACAGAGTCACTGTTTATTCAGCAGTGTGAAGGTCAGTCACTGTGTAACTGTACAGAATCACTGTTTATTCAGTAGAGTGAGGGTCACTCACTGTGTAACTGTACAGAGTCACTGTTTATTCAGCAGGGTGAGGATCACTCACTGTGTATCTGTACAGAGTCACTGTTTATTCAGCAGGGTGAGGATCACTCACTGTGTATCTGTACAGAGTCACTGTTTATTCAGCAGGGTGAGGGTCAGTCACTGTGTAACTGTACAGAGTCACTGTTCATTCAGCAGCGTGAGGGTCACTCACTGTGTAACTGTACAGAGTCACTGTTTATTCAGCAGGGTGAGGATCACTCACTGTGTAACTGTACAGAGTCACTGTTTATTCAGGGTGAGGATCACTCACTGTGTAACTGTACAGAGTCACTGTTTATTCAGGGTGAGGATCACTCACTGTGTAACTGTACAGAGTCACTGTTTATTCAGGGTGAGGATCACTCACTGAGTAACTGTACAGAGTCACTGTTTATTCAGCAGAGTGAGGGTCACTCACTGTGTAACTGTACAGAGTCACTGTTTATTCAGCAGGGTGAGGATCACTCACTGTGTATCTGTACAGAGTCACTGTTTATTCAGCAGGGTGAGGGTCAGTCACTGTGTAACTGTACAGAGTCACTGTTTATTCAGCAGCGTGAGGGTCACTCTCTGTGTAACTGTACAGAGTCACTGTTTATTCAGCAGGGTGAGGATCACTCACTGTGTAACTGTACAGAGTCACTGTTTATTCAGGGTGAGGATCACTCACTGTGTAACTGTACAGAGTCACTGTTTATTCAGGGTGAGGATCACTCACTGAGTAACTGTACAGAGTCACTGTTTATTCAGCAGGGTGAGGATCACTCACTGTGTAACTGCACAGAGTCACTGTTTATTCAGCAGGGTGAGGATCACTCACTGTGTAACTGTACAGAGTCACTGTTTATTCAGGGTGAGGATCACTCACTGTGTAACTGTACAGAATCACTGTTTATTCAGGGTGAGGATCACTCACTGTGTAACTGTACAGAGTCACTGTTTATTCAGCAGGGTGAGGATCAGTCACTGTGTAACTGTACAGAGTCACTGTTTATTCAGCAGCGTGAGGGTCACTCACTGTGTAACTGTACAGAGTCAATGTTTATTCAGGGTGAGGATCACTCACTGAGTAACTGTACAGAGTCACTGTTTATTCAGCAGGGTAAGGATCACTCACTGTGTAACTGTACAGAGTCACTGTTTATTCAGCAGGGTGAGGCTCACTCACTG
This sequence comes from Scyliorhinus torazame, assembly GCF_047496885.1. Taxonomy (NCBI): domain Eukaryota; kingdom Metazoa; phylum Chordata; class Chondrichthyes; order Carcharhiniformes; family Scyliorhinidae; genus Scyliorhinus; species Scyliorhinus torazame. The sequence goes on along the minus strand of NW_027309327.1, from coordinate 11,862 downwards.
TGTAACTGTACAGAGTCACTGTTTATTCAGCAGGGTGAAGGTCAGTCACTGTGTAACTGTACAGAATCACTGTTTATTCAGTAGAGTGAGGGTCACTCACTGTGTAACTGTACAGAGTCACTGTTTATTCAGCAGGGTGAGGATCACTCACTGTGTATCTGTACAGAGTCACTGTTTATTCAGCAGGGTGAGGATCACTCACTGTGTATCTGTACAGAGTCACTGTTTATTCAGCAGGGTGAGGGTCAGTCACTGTGTAACTGTACAGAGTCACTGTTTATTCAGCAGCGTGAGGGTCACTCACTGTGTAACTGTACAGAGTCACTGTTTATTCAGCAGGGTGAGGATCACTCACTGTGTAACTGTACAGAGTCACTGTTTATTCAGGGTGAGGATCACTCACTGTGTAACTGTACAGAGTCACTGTTTATTCAGGGTGAGGATCACTCACTGTGTAACTGTACAGAGTCACTGTTTATTCAGGGTGAGGATCACTCACTGAGTAACTGTACAGAGTCACTGTTTATTCAGCAGAGTGAGGGTCACTCACTGTGTAACTGTACAGAGTCACTGTTTATTCAGCAGGGTGAGGATCACTCACTGTGTATCTGTACAGAGTCACTGTTTATTCAGCAGGGTGAGGGTCAGTCACTGTGTAACTGTACAGAGTCACTGTTTATTCAGCAGCGTGAGGGTCACTCACTGTGTAACTGTACAGAGTCACTGTTTATTCAGCAGGGTGAGGATCACTCACTGTGTAACTGTACAGAGTCACTGTTTATTCAGGGTGAGGATCACTCACTGTGTAACTGTACAGAGTCACTGTTTATTCAGGGTGAGGATCACTCACTGAGTAACTGTACAGAGTCACTGTTTATTCAGCAGGGTGAGGATCACTCACTGTGTAACTGTACAGAGTCACTGTTTATTCAGCAGGGTGAGGATCACTCACTGTGTAACTGTACAGAGTCACTGTTTATTCAGGGTGAGGATCACTCACTGTGTAACTGTACAGAATCACTGTTTATTCAGGGTGAGGATCACTCACTGTGTAACTGTACAGAGTCACTGTTTATTCAGCAGGGTGAGGATCAGTCACTGTGTAACTGTACAGAGTCACTGTTTATTCAGCAGCGTGAGGGTCACTCACTGTGTAACTGTACAGAGTCAATGTTTATTCACGGTGAGGATCACTCACTGTGTAACTGTACAGAGTCACTGTTTATTCAGCACGGTGAGGATCACTCACTGTGTAACTGTACAGAGTCACTGTTTATTCAGGGTGAGGATCACGCACTGTGTAACTGTACAGAGTCACTGTTTATTCAGAGTGAGGGTCACTCACTGTGTAACTGTACAGAGTCACTGTTTATTCAGCAGGGCGAGGATCACTCACTGTGTAACTGTACAGAGTCACTGTTTATTCAGCAGGGTGAGGCTCACTCACTGTGTAACTGTACAGAGTCACTGTTTATTCAGCAGGGTGAAGGTCAGTCACTGTGTAACTGTACAGAGTCACTGTTTATTCAGCAGAGTGAGGGTCACTCACTGTGTAACTGTACAGAGTCACTGTTTATTCAGCAGGGTGAGGATCACTCACTGTGTATCTGTACAGAGTCACTGTTTATTCAGCAGGGTGAGGGTCAGTCACTGTGTAACTGTACAGAGTCACTGTTTATTCAGCAGCGTGAGGGTCACTCACTGTGTAACTGTACAGAGTCTCTGTTTATTCAGCAGGGTGAGGATCACTCACTGTGTATCTGTACAGAGTCACTGTTTATTCAGCAGGGTGAGGATCACTCACTGTGTATCTGTACAGAGTCACTGTTTATTCAGCAGGGTGAGGGTCAGTCACTGTGTAACTGTACAGAGTCACTGTTTATTCAGCAGCGTGAGGGTCACTCACTGTGTAACTGTACAGAGTCACTGTTTATTCAGCAGGGTGAGGATCACTCTCTGTGTAACTGTACAGAGTCACTGTTTATTCAGGGTGAGGATCACTCACTGTGTAACTGTACAGAGTCACTGTTTATTCAGGGTGAGGATCACTCACTGAGTAACTGTACAGAGTCACTGTTTATTCAGCAGAGTGAGGGTCACTCACTGTGTAACTGTACAGAGTCACTGTTTATTCAGCAGGGTGAGGATCACTCACTGTGTATCTGTACAGAGTCACTGTTTATTCAGCAGGGTGAGGGTCAGTCACTGTGTAACTGTACAGAGTCACTGTTTATTCAGCAGCGTGAGGGTCACTCACTGTGTAACTGTACAGAGTCACTGTTTATTCAGCAGGGTGAGGATCACTCACTGTGTAACTGTACAGAGTCACTGTTTATTCAGGGTGAGGATCACTCACTGTGTAACTGTACAGAGTCACTGTTTATTCAGGGTGAGGATCACTCACTGAGTAACTGTACAGAGTCACTGTTTATTCAGCAGGGTGAGGATCACTCACTGTGTAACTGTACAGAGTCACTGTTTATTCAGCAGGGTGAGGATCACTCACTGTGTAACTGTACAGAGTCACTGTTTATTCAGGGTGAGGATCACTCACTGTGTAACTGTACAGAATCACTGTTTATTCAGGGTGAGGATCACTCACTGTGTAACTGTACAGAGTCACTGTTTATTCAGCAGGGTGAGGATCAGTCACTGTGTAACTGTACAGAGTCACTGTTTATTCAGCAGCGTGAGGGTCACTCACTGTGTAACTGTACAGAGTCAATGTTTATTCACGGTGAGGATCACTCACTGTGTAACTGTACAGAGTCACTGTTTATTCAGCACGGTGAGGATCACTCACTGTGTAACTGTACAGAGTCACTGTTTATTCAGGGTGAGGATCACTCACTGTGTAACTGTACAGAGTCACTGTTTATTCAGGGTGAGGATCACTCACTGAGTAACTGTACAGAGTCACTGTTTATTCAGCAGAGTGAGGGTCACTCACTGTGTAACTGTACAGAGTCACTGTTTATTCAGCAGGGTGAGGATCACTCACTGTGTATCTGTACAGAGTCACTGTTTATTCAGCAGGGTGAGGGTCAGTCACTGTGTAACTGTACAGAGTCACTGTTTATTCAGCAGCGTGAGGGTCACTCACTGTGTAACTGTACAGAGTCACTGTTTATTCAGCAGGGTGAGGATCACTCACTGTGTAACTGTACAGAGTCACTGTTTATTCAGGGTGAGGATCACTCACTGTGTAACTGTACAGAGTCACTGTTTATTCAGGGTGAGGATCACTCACTGAGTAATTGTACAGAGTCACTGTTTATTCAGCAGGGTGAGGATCACTCACTGTGTAACTGTACAGAGTCACTGTTTATTCAGCAGGGTGAGGATCACTCACTGTGTAACTGTACAGAGTCACTGTTTATTCAGGGTGAGGATCACTCACTGTGTAACTGTACAGAATCACTGTTTATTCAGGGTGAGGATCACTCACTGTGTAACTGTACAGAGTCACTGTTTATTCAGCAGGGTGAGGATCAGTCACTGTGTAACTGTACAGAGTCACTGTTTATTCAGCAGCGTGAGGGTCACTCACTGTGTAACTGTACAGAGTCAATGTTTATTCACGGTGAGGATCACTCACTGTGTAACTGTACAGAGTCACTGTTTATTCAGCACGGTGAGGATCACTCACTGTGTAACTGTACAGAGTCACTGTTTATTCAGGGTGAGGATCACGCACTGTGTAACTGTACAGAGTCACTGTTTATTCAGAGTGAGGGTCACTCACTGTGTAACTGTACAGAGTCACTGTTTATTCAGCAGGGCGAGGATCACTCACTGTGTAACTGTACAGAGTCACTGTTTATTCAGCAGGGTGAGGCTCACTCACTGTGTAACTGTACAGAGTCACTGTTTATTCAGCAGGGTGAAGGTCAGTCACTGTGTAACTGTACAGAGTCACTGTTTATTCAGCAGAGTGAGGGTCACTCACTGTGTAACTGTACAGAGTCACTGTTTATTCAGCAGGGTCAGGATCACTCACTGTGTATCTGTACAGAGTCACTGTTTATTCAGCAGGGTGAGGGTCAGTCACTGTGTAACTGTACAGAGTCACTGTTTATTCAGCAGCGTGAGGGTCACTCACTGTGTAACTGTACAGAGTCACTGTTTATTCAGCAGGGTGAGGATCACTCACTGTGTAACTGTACAGAGTCACTGTTTATTCAGGGTGAATATCACGCACTGTGTAACTGTACAGAGTCACTGTTTATTCAGGGTGAGGATCACTCACTGTGTAACTGTACAGAGTCACTGTTTATTCAGGGTGAGGATCACTCACTGTGTAACTGTACAGAGTCACTGTTTATTCAGGGTGAGGATCACTCACTGAGTAACTGTACAGAGTCACTGTTTATTCAGCAGGGTGAGGATCACTCACTGTGTAACTGTACAGAGTCACTGTTTATTCAGCAGGGTGAGGATCACTCACTGTGTAACTGTACAGAGTCACTGTTTATTCAGGGTGAGGATCACTCACTGTGTAACTGTACAGAGTCACTGTTTATTCAGCAGGGTGAGGATCACACTGTAACTGTACAGTCACTGTTTATTCAGAGTGAGGATCACTCACTGTGTAACTGTACAGAGTCACTGTTTATTCAGCAGGGTGAGGGTCACTCACTGTGTAACTACACAGAGTCACTGTTTATTCAGAGTGAGGGTCACTCACTGTGTAACTGTACAGAGTCACTGTTTATTCAGCAGGGTGAGGGTCAGTCACTGTGTAACTGTACAGAGTCACTGTTTATTCAGCAGCGTGAGGGTCACTCACTGTGTAACTGTACAGAGTCACTGTTTATTCAGCAGGGTGAGGATCACTCACTGTGTAACTGTACAGAGTCACTGTTTATTCAGGGTGAGGATCACTCACTGTGTAACTGTACAGAGTCACTGTTTATTCAGGGTGAGGATCACTCACTGTGTAACTGTACAGAGTCACTGTTTATTCAGGGTGAGGATCACTCACTGAGTAACTGTACAGAGTCACTGTTTATTCAGCAGAGTGAGGGTCACTCACTGTGTAACTGTACAGAGTCACTGTTTATTCAGCAGGGTGAGGATCACTCACTGTGTATCTGTACAGAGTCACTGTTTATTCAGCAGGGTGAGGGTCAGTCACTGTGTAACTGTACAGAGTCACTGTTTATTCAGCAGCGTGAGGGTCACTCACTGTGTAACTGTACAGAGTCACTGTTTATTCAGCAGGGTGAGGATCACTCACTGTGTAACTGTACAGAGTCACTGTTTATTCAGGGTGAGGATCACTCACTGTGTAACTGTACAGAGTCACTGTTTATTCAGGGTGAGGATCACTCACTGAGTAACTGTACAGAGTCACTGTTTATTCAGCAGGGTGAGGATCACTCACTGTGTAACTGTACAGAGTCACTGTTTATTCAGCAGGGTGAGGATCACTCACTGTGTAACTGTACAGAGTCACTGTTTATTCAGGGTGAGGATCACTCAGTGTGTAACTGTACAGAGTCACTGTTTATACAGGGTGAGGATCAATCACTGTGTAACTGTACAGAGTCACTGTTTATTCAGGGTGAGGATCACTCACTGAGTAACTGTACAGAGTCACTGTTTATTCAGCAGGGTAAGGATCACTCACTGTGTAACTGTACAGAGTCACTGTTTATTCAGCAGGGTGAGGCTCACTCACTGTGTAACTGTACAGAGTCACTGTTTATTCAGCAGTGTGAAGGTCAGTCACTGTGTAACTGTACAGAATCACTGTTTATTCAGTAGAGTGAGGGTCACTCACTGTGTAACTGTACAGAGTCACTGTTTATTCAGCAGGGTGAGGATCACTCACTGTGTATCTGTACAGAGTCACTGTTTATTCAGCAGGGTGAGGATCACTCACTGTGTATCTGTACAGAGTCACTGTTTATTCAGCAGGGTGAGGGTCAGTCACTGTGTAACTGTACAGAGTCACTGTTTATTCAGCAGCGTGAGGGTCACTCACTGTGTAACTGTACAGAGTCACTGTTTATTCAGCAGGGTGAGGATCACTCACTGTGTAACTGTACAGAGTCACTGTTTATTCAGGGTGAGGATCACTCACTGTGTAACTGTACAGAGTCACTGTTTATTCAGGGTGAGGATCACTCACTGTGTAACTGTACAGAGTCACTGTTTATTCAGGGTGAGGATCACTCACTGAGTAACTGTACAGAGTCACTGTTTATTCAGCAGAGTGAGGGTCACTCACTGTGTAACTGTACAGAGTCACTGTTTATTCAGCAGGGTGAGGATCACTCACTGTGTATCTGTACAGAGTCACTGTTTATTCAGCAGGGTGAGGGTCAGTCACTGTGTAACTGTACAGAGTCACTGTTTATTCAGCAGCGTGAGGGTCACTCTCTGTGTAACTGTACAGAGTCACTGTTTATTCAGCAGGGTGAGGATCACTCACTGTGTAACTGTACAGAGTCACTGTTTATTCAGGGTGAGGATCACTCACTGTGTAACTGTACAGAGTCACTGTTTATTCAGGGTGAGGATCACTCACTGAGTAACTGTACAGAGTCACTGTTTATTCAGCAGGGTGAGGATCACTCACTGTGTAACTGCACAGAGTCACTGTTTATTCAGCAGGGTGAGGATCACTCACTGTGTAACTGTACAGAGTCACTGTTTATTCAGGGTGAGGATCACTCACTGTGTAACTGTACAGAATCACTGTTTATTCAGGGTGAGGATCACTCACTGTGTAACTGTACAGAGTCACTGTTTATTCAGCAGGGTGAGGATCAGTCACTGTGTAACTGTACAGAGTCACTGTTTATTCAGCAGCGTGAGGGTCACTCACTGTGTAACTGTACAGAGTCAATGTTTATTCAGGGTGAGGATCACTCACTGAGTAACTGTACAGAGTCACTGTTTATTCAGCAGGGTAAGGATCACTCACTGTGTAACTGTACAGAGTCACTGTTTATTCAGCAGGGTGAGGCTCACTCACTGTGTAACTGTACAGAGTCACTGTTTATTCAGCAGGGTGAAGGTCAGTCACTGTGTAACTGTACAGAATCACTGTTTATTCAGTAGAGTGAGGGTCACTCACTGTGTAACTGTACAGAGTCACTGTTTATTCAGCAGGGTGAGGATCACTCACTGTGTATCTGTACAGAGTCACTGTTTATTCAGCAGGGTGAGGATCACTCACTGTGTATCTGTACAGAGTCACTGTTTATTCAGCAGGGTGAGGGTCAGTCACTGTGTAACTGTACAGAGTCACTGTTTATTCAGCAGCGTGAGGGTCACTCACTGTGTAACTGTACAGAGTCACTGTTTATTCAGCAGGGTGAGGATCACTCACTGTGTAACTGTACAGAGTCACTGTTTATTCAGGGTGAGGATCACTCACTGTGTAACTGTACAGAGTCACTGTTTATTCAGGGTGAGGATCACTCACTGTGTAACTGTACAGAGTCACTGTTTATTCAGGGTGAGGATCACTCACTGAGTAACTGTACAGAGTCACTGTTTATTCAGCAGAGTGAGGGTCACTCACTGTGTAACTGTACAGAGTCACTGTTTATTCAGCAGGGTGAGGATCACTCACTGTGTATCTGTACAGAGTCACTGTTTATTCAGCAGGGTGAGGGTCAGTCACTGTGTAACTGTACAGAGTCACTGTTTATTCAGCAGCGTGAGGGTCACTCACTGTGTAACTGTACAGAGTCACTGTTTATTCAGCAGGGTGAGGATCACTCACTGTGTAACTGTACAGAGTCACTGTTTATTCAGGGTGAGGATCACTCACTGTGTAACTGTACAGAGTCACTGTTTATTCAGGGTGAGGATCACTCACTGAGTAACTGTACAGAGTCACTGTTTATTCAGCAGGGTGAGGATCACTCACTGTGTAACTGTACAGAGTCACTGTTTATTCAGCAGGGTGAGGATCACTCACTGTGTAACTGTACAGAGTCACTGTTTATTCAGGGTGAGGATCACTCACTGTGTAACTGTACAGAATCACTGTTTATTCAGGGTGAGGATCACTCACTGTGTAACTGTACAGAGTCACTGTTTATTCAGCAGGGTGAGGATCAGTCACTGTGTAACTGTACAGAGTCACTGTTTATTCAGCAGCGTGAGGGTCACTCACTGTGTAACTGTACAGAGTCAATGTTTATTCACGGTGAGGATCACTCACTGTGTAACTGTACAGAGTCACTGTTTATTCAGCACGGTGAGGATCACTCACTGTGTAACTGTACAGAGTCACTGTTTATTCAGGGTGAGGATCACGCACTGTGTAACTGTACAGTGTCACTGTTTATTCAGAGTGAGGGTCACTCACTGTGTAACTGTACAGAGTCACTGTTTATTCAGCAGGGCGAGGATCACTCACTGTGTAACTGTACAGAGTCACTGTTTATTCAGCAGGGTGAGGCTCACTCACTGTGTAACTGTACAGAGTCACTGTTTATTCAGCAGGGTGAAGGTCAGTCACTGTGTAACTGTACAGAGTCACTGTTTATTCAGCAGAGTGAGGGTCACTCACTGTGTAACTGTACAGAGTCACTGTTTATTCAGCAGGGTGAGGATCACTCACTGTGTATCTGTACAGAGTCACTGTTTATTCAGCAGGGTGAGGGTCAGTCACTGTGTAACTGTACAGAGTCACTGTTTATTCAGCAGCGTGAGGGTCACTCACTGTGTAACTGTACAGAGTCTCTGTTTATTCAGCAGGGTGAGGATCACTCACTGTGTATCTGTACAGAGTCACTGTTTATTCAGCAGGGTGAGGATCACTCACTGTGTATCTGTACAGAGTCACTGTTTATTCAGCAGGGTGAGGGTCAGTCACTGTGTAACTGTACAGAGTCACTGTTTATTCAGCAGCGTGAGGGTCACTCACTGTGTAACTGTACAGAGTCACTGTTTATTCAGCAGGGTGAGGATCACTCTCTGTGTAACTGTACAGAGTCACTGTTTATTCAGGGTGAGGATCACTCACTGTGTAACTGTACAGAGTCACTGTTTATTCAGGGTGAGGATCACTCACTGAGTAACTGTACAGAGTCACTGTTTATTCAGCAGAGTGAGGGTCACTCACTGTGTAACTGTACAGAGTCACTGTTTATTCAGCAGGGTGAGGATCACTCACTGTGTATCTGTACAGAGTCACTGTTTATTCAGCAGGGTGAGGGTCAGTCACTGTGTAACTGTACAGAGTCACTGTTTATTCAGCAGCGTGAGGGTCACTCACTGTGTAACTGTACAGAGTCACTGTTTATTCAGCAGGGTGAGGATCACTCACTGTGTAACTGTACAGAGTCACTGTTTATTCAGGGTGAGGATCACTCACTGTGTAACTGTACAGAGTCACTGTTTATTCAGGGTGAGGATCACTCACTGAGTAACTGTACAGAGTCACTGTTTATTCAGCAGGGTGAGGATCACTCACTGTGTAACTGTACAGAGTCACTGTTTATTCAGCAGGGTGAGGATCACTCACTGTGTAACTGTACAGAGTCACTGTTTATTCAGGGTGAGGATCACTCACTGTGTAACTGTACAGAATCACTGTTTATTCAGGGTGAGGATCACTCACTGTGTAACTGTACAGAGTCACTGTTTATTCAGCAGGGTGAGGATCAGTCACTGTGTAACTGTACAGAGTCACTGTTTATTCAGCAGCGTGAGGGTCACTCACTGTGTAACTGTACAGAGTCAATGTTTATTCACGGTGAGGATCACTCACTGTGTAACTGTACAGAGTCACTGTTTATTCAGCACGGTGAGGATCACTCACTGTGTAACTGTACAGAGTCACTGTTTATTCAGGGTGAGGATCACTCACTGTGTAACTGTACAGAGTCACTGTTTATTCAGGGTGAGGATCACTCACTGAGTAACTGTACAGAGTCACTGTTTATTCAGCAGAGTGAGGGTCACTCACTGTGTAACTGTACAGAGTCACTGTTTATTCAGCAGGGTGAGGATCACTCACTGTGTATCTGTACAGAGTCACTGTTTATTCAGCAGGGTGAGGGTCAGTCACTGTGTAACTGTACAGAGTCACTGTTTATTCAGCAGCGTGAGGGTCACTCACTGTGTAACTGTACAGAGTCACTGTTTATTCAGCAGGGTGAGGATCACTCACTGTGTAACTGTACAGAGTCACTGTTTATTCAGGGTGAGGATCACTCACTGTGTAACTGTACAGAGTCACTGTTTATTCAGGGTGAGGATCACTCACTGAGTAATTGTACAGAGTCACTGTTTATTCAGCAGGGTGAGGATCACTCACTGTGTAACTGTACAGAGTCACTGTTTATTCAGCAGGGTGAGGATCACTCACTGTGTAACTGTACAGAGTCACTGTTTATTCAGGGTGAGGATCACTCACTGTGTAACTGTACAGAATCACTGTTTATTCAGGGTGAGGATCACTCACTGTGTAACTGTACAGAGTCACTGTTTATTCAGCAGGGTGAGGATCAGTCACTGTGTAACTGTACAGAGTCACTGTTTATTCAGCAGCGTGAGGGTCACTCACTGTGTAACTGTACAGAGTCAATGTTTATTCACGGTGAGGATCACTCACTGTGTAACTGTACAGAGTCACTGTTTATTCAGCACGGTGAGGATCACTCACTGTGTAACTGTACAGAGTCACTGTTTATTCAGGGTGAGGATCACGCACTGTGTAACTGTACAGAGTCACTGTTTATTCAGAGTGAGGGTCACTCACTGTGTAACTGTACAGAGTCACTGTTTATTCAGCAGGGCGAGGATCACTCACTGTGTAACTGTACAGAGTCACTGTTTATTCAGCAGGGTGAGGCTCACTCACTGTGTAACTGTACAGAGTCACTGTTTATTCAGCAGGGTGAAGGTCAGTCACTGTGTAACTGTACAGAGTCACTGTTTATTCAGCAGAGTGAGGGTCACTCACTGTGTAACTGTACAGAGTCACTGTTTATTCAGCAGGGTCAGGATCACTCACTGTGTATCTGTACAGAGTCACTGTTTATTCAGCAGGGTGAGGGTCAGTCACTGTGTAACTGTACAGAGTCACTGTTTATTCAGCAGCGTGAGGGTCACTCACTGTGTAACTGTACAGAGTCACTGTTTATTCAGCAGGGTGAGGATCACTCACTGTGTAACTGTACAGAGTCACTGTTTATTCAGGGTGAATATCACGCACTGTGTAACTGTACAGAGTCACTGTTTATTCAGGGTGAGGATCACTCACTGTGTAACTGTACAGAGTCACTGTTTATTCAGGGTGAGGATCACTCACTGTGTAACTGTACAGAGTCACTGTTTATTCAGGGTGAGGATCACTCACTGAGTAACTGTACAGAGTCACTGTTTATTCAGCAGGGTGAGGATCACTCACTGTGTAACTGTACAGAGTCACTGTTTATTCAGCAGGGTGAGGATCACTCACTGTGTAACTGTACAGAGTCACTGTTTATTCAGGGTGAGGATCACTCACTGTGTAACTGTACAGAGTCACTGTTTATTCAGCAGGGTGAGGATCACACTGTAACTGTACAGTCACTGTTTATTCAGAGTGAGGATCACTCACTGTGTAACTGTACAGAGTCACTGTTTATTCAGCAGGGTGAGGGTCACTCACTGTGTAACTACACAGAGTCACTGTTTATTCAGAGTGAGGGTCACTCACTGTGTAACTGTACAGAGTCACTGTTTATTCAGCAGGGTGAGGATCACTCACTGTGTATCTGTACAGAGTCACTGTTTATTCAGCAGGGTGACGGTCAGTCACTGTGTAACTGTACAGAGTCACTGTTTATTCAGCAGGGTGAGGATCACTCACTGTGTAACTGTACAAAGTCACTGTTTATTCAGGGT
>NW_027309326.1:0-40568 GCF_047496885.1 Scyliorhinus torazame | reverse complement strand
CACACAACCCCCACACTCCCCCTCACCCCCCCAACACTCCCCCCCCCTCACCCCCCACACTCCCCCAACACCCCCCCACACCTACCCAACACTCCCCCCTCACCCCCACACTCCCCCACACCCCCCCACACTCCCCCCTCACTCCCCCTCACCCGCCCTCACTCCCCCACACCCCCCCCACACTCCCCCCTCACCCCCCTCACACTCCCCCCTCTCCCCCCCACACTCCCCCTCACCCCCCCCAACACTCCCCCTCACCCCCCACACTCCCCCCACACCCCCCCACACTCCCCCCTCACCCCCTCACACCCCCCACACTCCCCCCCTCACCCCCCCACACTCCCTCTCAGCCCCCCAACACTCCCCCTCACCCCCCACACTCCCCCCACACACCCCCTCACCCCCCCACACTCCCCCCTCACCCCCCACACTCCCCCCACACACCCCCCTCACCCCCTCACACTCCCCCCTCACCCCCCCACACTCCCCCCTCACTCCCCCTCAACCCCTCACACTCCCCCCTCACCCCTCACACTCATCCCTCACCCCCCCCACACTCCCCCTCACCCCCTCACAATCCCCCCTCACCCCCACACTCCACCCTCACCCCCCACACTCCACCCTCACCCCCCACACTCCACCCTCACCCCCCCACACTCCCCCCCTCACCCTCTCACACTCCCCCCTCACCCCCCCACACTCCCCCCTCACCCTTTCACAGTCCCCCCTCACCCCCCCACACTCCCGCCTCACCCCCCCACACTCCCCCCTTCACCCCTCACACCCCCACACTCCCCCCTCACCCCCCCTCACTCCCCCTCACCCACCCCAACACTCCCCCCTCACCCCCCACACTCCCCCACACCCCCCACACTTCCCCCTCACCCCCTCACACTCCCCCTCACACCCCCACACTCCCCCCCTCACCCCCCAACACTACCCCCACCCCCCTCACCCCCCACACTCCCCCCACACCCCCCCACACTCCCCCCTCACCCCCTTCACCACCTCACACTCCCCCCTCACACCCCCCACACTCCCCCCTCACCCCCCCTCACTCCCCCCAACACTCCCACCTCACTCCACCCCACACCCCCCCACACTCCCCCCTCACCCCCTCAGACTCCCCCCTCTCCCCCCCACACTACCCCTCACCCCCCAACACTCCCCCCTCACCCCCCACACACCCCCCTCACACCCTCACACTCCCCCCTCACACCCCCACACTCTCCCCTCACCCCCCCCACACTCCCCCCTCACCCCCCCCCACACTCCCCCTCACCCCCTCCAACACTCCCCCCTCTCCCCCCCCAACACTCCCCCCTCACCCCCCACACTCCCCCCCACACACCCCCACACTGCCCCTCACCCCCCCCAACACTCCCCCCACACACCCCCACACTCCCCCCTCACTCCCCCCAACACTCCCCCCACCCCCCCACACTCCCCCTCACCTCCCTCACCCCCTCACACTCCCCCCTCTCCCCCCCACACTCCCCCTCACCCCCCCCAACACTCCCCCCCTCACCCCCCACACTCCCCCCACACCCCCCCACACTCCCCCCTCACACCTTCCCACTCCCCCCTCACTCCCCCACACTCCCCCCTCACCCCCCCCACACTCCCCCTCACCCCCCCCAACACTCCCCCCTCACTCCCCCCACACCCCCCCCACACTCCCCCCCACCCCCTCACACTCCCCCCTCTCCCCCCCCACACTTCCCCCCTCACCCCCCCACACGCCCCCTCACACCCCCACACTCCCCCCTCACCCCCACACTCCCCCCACACACACCGCCCTCACCCCCCTCACCCCCTCACACTCCCCCCACACTCCCCCCACACTCCCCCCTCACTCCCCCCTCAACCCCTCACACTCCCCCCTCACCCCTCACACTCACCCCTCACCCCCTCACACTCCCCCCTCACCCCCACACTCCCCCTCACCCCCTCACAATCCCCCCTCACCCCCACACTCCACCCTCACCCCCCACACTCCCCCCTCACCCTCTCACACTCCCCCCTCACTCCCCCCTCACCCTTTCACAGTCCCCCCTCACCCCCTCACACTCCCAACTCACCCCCTCACACTCCTCCCTCATCCCCCCACACTCCCCCCTCACCCCCCCACACTCCCCCCCTCACCCCCCACACCCCCTCACACTCCCAACTCACCCCCCCACACTGCCCCTCACACTGCCCCCTCACCCCCTCACACTCCCCACTCACCCCCTCACTCTCCCCCCTCACACCCGCAACCCCCCCCTCACCCCCTCACACTCACCCCTCACCCCCTCACACTCCCCCCTCACCCCCTCACACTCCCCCCTCACCCCCCTCACACTCCCCCCTCACCCCCACACTCCCCCCTCACTCCCCACACTCCCCCCTCACACTCCCCCCTCACCCCCACACTCCCCCCTCACCCCCTCACACTCACCCCCTCACCCCTCACACTCCCCCCTCACCCCCACACTCCCCCTCACCCCCTCACACTCCCCCTCACCCCCTCACACTCCCCCCTCACCCCCTCACACTCCCCCCTCACCCCCTCACACTCCCCCCTCACCCCCACACTCCCCCCTCACTCCCCACACTCCCCCCTCACCACAACTCCCCCCTCACCCCCCCACACTCCCCCCTCACCCCCTCACACTCAGCCCCAAACACTCCCCCCCTCACTCCACACTCCCCCCCTCACCCCTCAAACTCCCCCCTAACCCCCCCACACCCCCCTCACCCCCCACACTCCCCCCTCACCCCCCCCACACTCCCCCCTCAACCCCCACACTCCCCCCTCACTCCCCCCACACTCCCTCCTCACCCCCTCAGTCCCCCCTCACCCCCTCACACTCCCAACTCACCCCTCACACTCCCAACTCACCACCTCACACTCCGCCCTCATCCCCCCACACTCCCCCCTCACCCCCAACTCACCCCCTCACACTCCCAACTCACCCTCTCACACTCCCCCTCATCCTCCCCACACTACCACCTCACCGCCCCACACTCCCCCCTCACCCCCTCACACTCCCAACTCACACTCCCACCTCACCCCCCACACTCCCCCTCACCCCCTCACACTCCCAACTCACCCCCTCACACTCCCAACTCACCCCCTCACACTCCCCCCTCACCCCCTCACACTCCCAACTCACCCCCTCACATTCCCCCTCACCCCCTCACATTCCCCCTCACACTCCCCCCTCACCCCTCACCCCTCACACTCCCAACTCACCCCCTCACATTCCCCCTCACGCCCCCCACACTCCCCCCTCACCCCCCCCACACTCCCCCCTCACCCCCCACACTCCCCCCTCACCCCCCCACACTCCCCCACACTCCCCCCTCACCCCCCCCCCACTCCCCCCCTCACCCCCTCACTCTCCCCCCTCACCCCCTCACACTCCCCCCTCACACCCGCACCCCCCCCTCACCCCCTCACACTCGCCCCTCACACTCCCCCTCACCCACAACACTCCCCCCTCACAACCTCACACTCCCCCCTCACCCCCTCACACACCCCCCCTCACCCCCTGACACTCCCCCCTCACCCCCTCGAACTCCCCCCTCACCCCCTCACACTCCCCCCTCACCCCCTCACACTCCCCCATCACCCCCTCACACTCCCCCCTCACCCCCCACCCTCCCCCACACCCCCCACACTCCCCCCTCACCCCCTCACACTCAGGCCCCAAACACTCCCCCCTCACTCCACACTCCCCCCTCACCCCTCAAACTCCCCCCTAACCCCCCCACACTCCCCCCTCACCCCCCTCACTCCCCCCTCACCCCCCCACACTCCCCCCTCAACACCCACACTCCCCCCTCACACCCCCACACTCCCCCCTTCACCCCCTCACACCCCCACACTCCCCCTCACCCCCCCCTCACTCCCCCCTCACCCACCCCCAACACTCCCCCCTCACCCCCCACACTCCCCCCCACACCCCCCACACTCCCCCCCTCACCCCCTTCACCCCCTCATACTCCCCCTCACACCCCCACACTCCCCCCCTCACCCCCCCTCACCCCCCCCAACACTCCCCCCTCATCCCCCCACACTCCCCCCCACACCCCCCCACACTCCCCCCTCACCCCCTTCAACCACCTCACACTCCCCCCTCACACCCCCACACTCCCCCCTCACCCCCCCAACACTCCCACCTCACTCCCCCACACTCCCCCCTCACCCCCCTCAGACTCCCCCCTCTCCCCCCCACACTCCCCCTCATCCCCCCCAACACTCCCCCTCACCCCCCACACACCACCCTCACACCCTCACACTCCCCCCTCACACCCCCACACTCTCCCCTCACCCCCCCCACACTCCCCCCTCACCCCCCCCACACTCCCCCTCACCCCCTCCAACACTCCCCCCTCTCCCCCCCAACACTCCCCCCTCACCCCCCACACTCCCCCCACACACCCCCACACTCCCCCTCACCCCCCAACACTCCCCCCACACCCCCCCACACTCCCCCTCACTCCCCCCAACACTCCCCCCACACCCCCCACACTCCCCCTCACCTCCCTCACCCCCTCACACTCCCCCCTCTCCCCCCCCACACTCCCCCTCACCCGCCCCCAACACTCCCCCCTCACCCCCCCACACTCCCCCCACACCCCCCCACACTCCCCCTCACACCCTCACACTTCCCCTCACTCCCCCACACTCCCCCCTCACCCCCCCCCCCACACTCCCCCTCACCCCCCCAACACTCCCCCCTCACCCCCCCACACTCCCCCCACACCCCCCCCACACTCCCCCCTCACGCCCCCTCACACTCCCCCCTCTCCCCCCCACACTCCCCCCCACACTCCCCCCTCACACCCCCACACGCCCCCCTCATCCCCCCACACTCCCCCCTCACCCCCACACTCCCCCCACACACACCCCTCACCCCCCTCACCCCCTCACACTCCCCCCACACTCCCCCCTCACCCCCCCACACTCCCCCCTCACTCCCCCCCTCAACCCCTCACACACCCCCTCACCCCTCACACTCACCCCTCACCCCCTCACACTCCCCCCTCACCCCCACACTCCCCCTCACCCCCTCACAATCCCCCCTCACCCCCACACTCCACCCTCACCCCCCACACTCCACCCTCACCCCCCCCACACTCCCCCCTCACCCTCTCACACTCCCCCCTCACCCCCCCACGCTCCCCCCTCACCCTTTCACAGTCCCCCCTCACCCCCACCTCACACTCCCAACTCACCCCCCCCCACTCCTCCCTCATCCCCCCACACTCCCCCCTCACCCCCCCACACTCCCCCCTCACCCCCCACACCCCCTCACACTCCCAACTCACCCCCCCACACTCCCCCCTCACACTCCCCCCTCACCCCCTCACACTCCCCACTCACCCCCTCACTCTCCCCCCTCACACCCGCACCCCCCCTCACCCCCTCACACTCCCCCCTCACACTCCCCCCTCACCCCCACACTCCCCCTCACCCCCTCACACTCACCCCTCACCCCCCTCACACTCCCCCCTCACCCCCACACTCCCCCCTCACCCCCTCACACTCCCCACTCACCCCCTCACACTCCCCCCTCACCCCCTCACACTCCCCCCTCACCCCCTCACACTCCCCCCTCACCCCCTCACACTCCCCCCTCACCCCCTCACACTCCCCCCTCACCCCCACACTCCCCCCTCACCCCCCACACTCCCCCCTCACCCCCTCACACTCAGCCCCAAACACTCCCCCCTCACTCCACACTCCCCCTCACCCCTCAAACTCCCCCCTAACCCCCCCACACCCCCCTCACCCCCACACTCCCCCCCACCTCACCCCCCCACACTCCGCCCTCAACCCCCACACTCCCCCCTCACTCCCCCCACACTCCCTCCTCACCCCATCAGTCCCCCCTCACCCCCTCACACTCCCAACTCGCCCCTCACACTCCCAACTCACCACCTCACACTCCGCCCTCACCCCCCCACACTCCCCCTCATCCTCCCACACTACCACCTCACCACCCCACACTCCCCCTCACCCCCTCACACTCCCAACTCACACATCCCACCTCACCCCCCACACTCCCCCCTCACCCCCTCACACTCCCAACTCACCCCCCTCACACTCCCAACTCACCCCCCTCACACTCCCCCCTCACCCCCTCACACTCCCAACTCACCCCCTCACATTCCCCCTCACCCCCTCACACTCCCCCCTCACCCCTCACCCCCTCACACTCCCAACTCACCCCCCTCACATTCCCCCTCACGCCCCCACACTCCCCCCTCACCCCCCCCACACTCCCCCCTCACCCCCCACACTCCCCCCTCACCCCCCCACACTCCCCCACACTCCCCCCTCACCCCCCCCCCACACTCCCCCCTCACCCCCTCACTCTCCCCCCTCACCCCCTCACACTCCCCCTTAACACCCGCACCCCCCCTCACCCCCTCACACTCGCCCCTCACACTCCCCCCTCACCCCCACACTCCCCCCTCACCCCCTCACACTCCCCCCTCACCCCCTCACACACCCCCCTCACCCCCTCACACTCCCCCCTCACCCCCTCACACTCCCCCCTCACCCCCTCACACTCCCCCATCACCCCCTCACACTCCCCCCTCACCCCCACCCTCCCCCACACCCCCCACACTCCCCCCTCACCCCCTCACACTCAGCCCCCAAACACTCCCCCCTCACTCCACACTCCCCCCTCACCCCTCAAACTCCCCCCTAACCCCCCCACACTCCCCCTCACCCCCCCTCACTCCCCCCCTCACCCCCCCCTCAACACCCACACTCCCCCCTCACACCCCCACACTCCCCCCTTCACCCCCTCACACCCCCACACTCCCCCCTCACCCCCCCTCACTCCCCCTCACCCACCCCAACACTCCCCCCTCACCCCCCACACTCCCCCCACACCCCCCACACTCCCCCCTCACCCCCTTCACCCCCTCACACTCCCCCTCACACCCCCACACTCCCCCCTCACCCCCCCTCACCCCCCCCCAACACTCCCCCCTCATCCCCCACACTCCCCCCACACCCCCCCACACTCCCCCCTCACCCCCTTCACCACCTCACACTCCCCCCTCACCCCCCCACACTCCCCCCTCACCCCCCCTCACTCCCCCCAACACTCCCACCTCACTCCCCCCACACCCCCCCACACTCCCCCCTCCACCCCCTCAGACTCCCCCCTCTCCCCCCCACACTCCCCCTCACCCCCCCAACACTCCCCCCTCACCCCCCACACACCCCCCTCACACCCTCACACTCCCCCCTCACACCCCCACACTCTCCCCTCACCCCCCCCACACTCCCCCCTCACCCCCCACACACTCCCCCTCACCCCCTCCAACACTCCCCCCTCTCCCCCCCAACACTCCCCCCTCACCCCCCACACTCCCCCCACACACCCCCACACTCCCCCTCACCCCCCCAACACTCCCCCCACACCCCCCCCACACTCCCCCCTCACTCCCCCCACACCCCCCACACTCCCCCTCACCCCCTCACTCTCCCCCCTCTCCCCCCCACACTCCCCCTCACCCCCCCCCAACACTCCCCCCTCACCCCCCACACTCCCCCCACACCCCCCACACTCCCCCCTCACACCCTCACACTCCCCCCTCACTCCCCCACACTCCCCCCCCCTCACCCCCCCCACACTCCCCCTCACCCCCCCCAACACTCCCCCCTCACCCCCCACACTTCCCCCCACACCCCCCCCCACACTCCCCCCTCACGCCCCCTCACCCCCTCACACTCCCCCCACTCCCCCCCCACACTCCCCCCCACACTCCCCCCTCACCCCCCCACACGCCCCCCTCACCCCCCCACACTCCCCCCTCACCCCCCACACTCCCCCCACACACACCCCTCACCCCCCTCACACTCCCCCCTCACCCCCCCACACTCCCCCCTCACTCCCCCTCAACCCCTCACACTCCCCCCTCACCCCTCACACTCACCCCTCACACTCCCCCCTCACCCCCACACTCCCCCCTCACCCCCTCACAATCCCCCCTCACCCCCACACTCCACCCTCACCCCCCACACTCCACCCTCACCCCCCACACTCCCCCCTCACCCTCTCACACTCCCCCCTCACCCCCCCACACTCCCCCCTCACCCTTTCACAGTCCCCCCTCACCCCCCTCACACTCCCAACTCACCCCCTCACACTCCTCCCTCATCCCCCCACACTCCCCCCTCACCCCCCCACACTCCCCCCTCACCCCCCACACCCCCTCACACTCCCAACTCACCCCCCCACACTCCCCCCTCACACTCCCCCCTCACCCCCTCACACTCCCCACTCACCCCCTCACTCTCCCCCTCACACCCGCACCCCCCCTCACCCCCCTCACACTCCCCCCTCACACTCCCCCCTCACCCCCACACTCCCCCCCTCACCCCCTCACACTCACCCCTCACCCCCTCACACTCCCCCCTCACTCCCCACACTCCCCCCTCACCCCCTCACACTCCCCCCTCACCCCCTCACACTCCCCCTCACCCCCACACTCCCCCCTCACTCCCCACACTCCCCCCTCACCCCCCACACTCCCCCCTCACCCCCTCACACTCAGCCCCAAAACACTCCCCCCTCACTCCACACTCCCCCCTCACCCCTCAAACTCCCCCTAACCCCCCACACCCCCCTCACCCCCCACACTCCCCCCTCACCCCCCCACACTCCCCCCCTCAACCCCCACACTCCCCCCCTCACTCCCCCCACACTCCCTCCTCACCCCCTCAGTCCCCCCTCACCCCCTCACACTCCCAACTCACCCCTCACACTCCCAACTCACCCCCTCACACTCCGCCCTCATCCCCCCACACTCCCCCCTCACCCCCTCACACTCCCAACTCACCCCCTCACACTCCCAACTCACCCTCTCACACTCCCCCTCATCCTCCACACTCCCACCTCACCACCCCACACTCCCCCCTCACCCCCTCACACTCCCAACTCACACTCCCACCCTCACCCCCCACACTCCCCCCTCACCCCCTCACACTCCCAACTCACCCCCTCACACTCCCAACTCACCCCCTCACACTCCCCCCTCACCCCCTCACACTCCCAACTCACCCCCTCACATTCCCCCTCACCCCCTCACACTCCCCCCTCACCCCTCACCCCCTCACACTCCCAACTCACCCCCTCACATTCCCCCTCACCCCCCCACACTCCCCCTCACCCCCCCCCCACACTCCCCCCTCACCCCCCACACTCCCCCCTCACCCCCCCACACTCCCCCACACTCCCCCCTCACCCCCCCCACACTCCCCCCTCACCCCCTCACTCTCCCCCCTCACCCCCTCACACTCCCCCCTCACACCCGCACCCCCCCTCACCCCCTCACACTCGCCCCTCACACTCCCCCCTCACCCCCACACTCCCCCCTCACCCCCCTCACACTACCCCCTCACCCCCTCACACACCCCCCTCACCCCTCACACTCCCCCCTCACCCCCTCACACTCCCCCCTCACCCCCCTCACACTCCCCCCTCACCCCTCACACTCCCCCCTCACCCCTCACACTCCCCCATCACCCCCTCACACTCCCCCCTCACCCCCACCCTCCCCCCACACCCCCCACACTCCCCCCCACACTCCCCCCTCACCCCCCTCACACTCAGCCCCAAACACTCCCCCCTCACTCCACACTCCCCCCTCACCCCTCAAACTCCCCCCTAACCCCCCCACACTCCCCCCTCACTCCCCCCTCACCCCCCCACATCTCCCCCCTCAACCCCCCACACTCCCCCCTCACACCCCCCACACTCCCCCCTCACCCCCTCAGTCCCCCCTCACCCCCTCACACTCCCAACTCACCCCTCACACTCCCAACTCACCCCCCTCACACTCCCCCCCTCATCCCCCCCACACTCCCCCCTCACCACCCACACACGCTCACACTCCCAACTCACACTCCCCCCTCACCCCCCCCACACTCCCCCCTCACCCCCTCACACTCCCCCCTAACACTCCCCCCTCACACTCCCCCCTCACACTCCCCCCCCACACTCCCCCCTCACCCCCCACACTCCCTCACACTCAGCCCCCAACACTCCCCCCTCACTCCACACTCCCCCCTCACCCCTCACCACTCCCCTCACCCCCCACACTCCCCCCCACACTCCCCCCTCACCCCCCCCCACACTTCCCCCTCACCCCCTCACACTCCCAACTCACCCCCTCACACTCCCCCCTCATCCCCCCACACTCCCCCTCACTCCCCCCACAGTCCCTCCTCACCCCCTCACACACCCCCCTCACCCCATCACACTCCCAACTCACCCCCCCCACACTCCCGCCTCACCCCCTCACACTCCCCCCTCACCCCCCACAACTCCCCCCTCACCCCCCACACTCCCCCCTCAGCCACTCACACTCCCAACTCACCCCCTCACACTCCCAACTCACCCCCTCACACTCCCCCCTCACACTCCCCCCTCACACTCCCAACTCACCCCCTTACATTCCCCCTCACCACCCCACACTCCCCCCTCACCCTCCCACACTCCCCCCTCACCCCCTCACACTCCCCAACTCACCCCCTCACACTCCCAACTCACCCCTCACACCTCCCAACTCAGCCCCACACACTCCCCCCTCACCCCCTCACACTCCCCCCTCACCCCCTCACACTCCCCCCTCACCCCCCCCACACTCCCCCCTCAACCCCACACACTCCCCCCTCACCCCCACACACTCCCCCCTCACCCCCTCACACTCCCCACTCACCGCCTCACACTGACCCCCTCACACTCACCTCCTCACACTCCCCACTCACCCCCTCACAATCCCCACTCACCTCCTCACACTGACCCCCTCACACTCACGTCCTCACACTCCCCACTCACACTCCCACTCACACCCCTCACAATCCCCCACTCACCCCCTCACACTCACCCCCTCTCCCCCTCACACTCCACCCTCACTCCCCCCACACACTCACCCCTCACTCCCCCCTCACACTCCCCCCCACACTCCCCCTCACACTACCCACCTCACACTCCCCCCCTCACTCTCCCCCCTCACACATTCCCCTCACACATTCCCCCCTCACACTCCCCCCCTCACACTCTCCCCTCACACTCCCCCCTCACACTCTCCCCTCACACTCCCCCCTCACACTCTCCCCTCACCCTACCCCCTCACACTCCCCCCCTCACACTCCCCCCCTCACACTCCCCCCCTCACACTCCCCCCTCACACTCACCCCTCACACTCACCCCTCACACTCACCCCCTCACACTCCACCCCCACACACGCCCCCCTCACACCCTCACAGTCACCCCTCACACTCACCCCTCACACTCACCCCCTCACACTCACCCCCTCACACTCCCCCTCACACTCCCCCTCACACTCCCCCTCACACTCCCCCTCACCCCCCCCACCTCACACTCCCCCTTCACTCACCCCTCACGCTCTCCCCTCACACTCACCCCTCACACTCACCCCTCACACTCCCCCCTCACACTCCCCCCTCACAATCCCCCCTCACAATTCCCCCTCACCCCCCCACACTCCCCCCCTCACCCCCTCACACCTCACACTCACCCCTCACCCCCCACACTCCCCCCTCACTCCCTCACACTCACCCCCCCACACTCACTCCTCACCCCCTCACACTCCCCCCTCACCCCCTCACACTCCCCCCTCACCCCCTCACACTCCCCCCTCACCCCCTCACACTCCCCCCTCACCCCCTCACACTCCCCCTCACCCCCCACACTCCATCCTCACCCCCTCACACTCCCCCCTCACCCCCTCACACTCCCAACTCACCTCCTCACAATCCCCCCTCACCCCCCACACCCCCCCTCACCCCCCCACACACACCCCTCACACTCCCCCCTCACACCCTCACACTCCCCCCTCACACCCTCACACTCCCCCCTCACACCCTAACACGCCCCCTCACCTCCTCACACTCCCAACTCACCCCCTCACACTCCCCCCTCACCTCCTCACACTTCCCCCTCACCTCCCCACACTCCCCCCTCACCCCCCCACACTCCCCCACACTCCCCCCCTCACCCCCTCACAGTCCCCCCTCACACTCCCAACTCACCCCCTCACACTCCCCCCTCACCCCCCACACTCCCCCCTCAACCCCCCACACTCCCCCCTCACCCCCCACACATCCCCTCGCCCCCACACTCCCCCCTCACACCCCCTCACTCCCCACACTACCCCCTCAACCCCCCACACTCCCCCCTCACCCCCACACTCCCCCCTCAATCCCCCCACACTCCCCCCAACCCCCCCCCACACCCCCTCACACTCCCAACTCACACTCCCCCCTCACCCCCCACACTCCCCCCTCACCCCCCACACTCCCCCCTCACCCCCTCACACTCCCAACTCACCCCCTCACACTCACCCCTCACCCCCCACACTCTCCCCTCACCCCCTCACACTCCCCCCTCACACCCTCACACTCCCAACTCACCCCTCACACTCCCAACTCACCCCCCACACTCCCCCCTCACCCCCCTCACACTCCCAACTCACCCCTCACACTCCCCCCTCACCCCCCCCACACTCCCCCCTCACCCTCTCACACTCCCAACACCCCCTCACACTCCCAACTCACCCACTCACACTCCCCCCTCACCTCCGCACAATCCCCCTCACCCCCCCACACTCCCCCCTCATCCCCCCACACTCCCCCCTCACCCCCCCCACATTCCCCCTCACCCCCTCACAGTCCCAACTCACACTCCCCCCTCACCCCCCCACACTCCCCCCTCACCCCCCCCACACTCCCCCCCTCACCCCCTCACACTCCCAACTCACCCCCTCACACTCCCCCCTCACCCCCTCACACTCCCCCCTCATCCCCCCACACTCCCCCCTCACCCCCTCACACTCCCCCCTCACCCCCCCCCACACTCCCCCCTCACCCCCTCACACTCCCAACTCACACTCCCCCCTCACCCCCCACACTCCCCCCTCACCCCCCCACACTCCTCCCTCACCCCCTCACACCCCCCTCACCCCCTCACACTCCCCCCTCACCCCCTCACACTCCCCCCTCACCCCCCACATTCCCCACTCACCCCCTCACACTCCCCACTCACCTCCTTACTGACCCCCTCACACTCACCTCCTCACACTCACCCCCTCACACTCACACCCTCACCTCCTAACACTGACCCTCTCACACTCACCTCCTCACACTCACCCCCTCACACTCACCCCCTCACACTCCCCACTCACACTCCCCACTCACACTCCCCACTCACACTCCCCACTCACCCCCTCACAATCCCTACTCACCACCTCACACTCACCCCCTCACACTCACCCCCTCACACTCACACCCGCTCTCCCCCTCGCACTCCCCCCTCACACTCTCCCCTCACACTCTCCCCTCACACTCTCCCCCTCACACTCTCCCCCCTCACACTCTCCCCCCTCACACTCTCCCCTCACACTCTCCCCTCACACTCCCCCCTCACACTCCCCCCTCACACTCCCCCCTCACACTCCCCCCTCACACTCCCCACCTCACACATTCCCCCCACACACTACCCCCTCACACTACCCCCTCACACTCTCCCTCACACATTCCCTCCTCACACATTCCCCCCTCACACATTCCCCCCTCACACTCCCCCCCCCCTCGCACTCCCCCCCCTCGCACTCCCCCCCCTCGCACTCCCCCCTCGCACTCCCCCCTCGCACACCCCCCTCGCACACCCCCCCTCGCACTCCCCCCCTCGCACTCCCCCCTCGCACTCCCCCCTCGCACTCCCCCCTCGCACTCCCCCCTCGCACTCCCCCCTCGCACTCCCCCCTCGCACTCCCCCCTCGCACTCCCCCCTCGCACTCCCCCCTCGCACTCCCCTCTCGCACTCCCCTCTCGCACTCCCCTCTCGCACTCCCCTCTCGCACTCCCCCCTCGCACTCCCCCCTCACACTCCCCCCTCACTCTCCCCCCTCACACTCCCCCCTCACACTCCCCCCTCACACTCCCCCCTCACACTCCCCCCTCACACATTCCCCCCCTCACCCCGCACACTCCCCCATCACCCCCTCACACTCTCCCCTCACACATTCCCCCCTCACTCCCCCTCCATCTCCCCCCTCACCCCCTCACACCTCACACTCACCCCTCACCCCCCACACTCCCCCCTCACTCCCTCACACTCACCCCCCCACACTCCCTCCTCACCCCCTCACACTCCCCCCTCACCCCCTCACACTCCCCCCTCACCCCCTCACACTCCCAACTCACCCCCCCACACTCCCCCCTCACCCCCTCACACTCCTCCCTCACCTCCTCACACTCCCCCCTCACCCCCCCCACACTCCCCCGTCACACCCGCACCCCCCCTCACCCCCTCACACTCGCCCCTCACACTCCCCCCTCACCCCCACACTCCCCCCTCACCCCCTCACACTCCCCCCTCACCCCCTCACACACCCCCCTCACCCCCTCACACTCCCCCCTCACCCCCTCACACTCCCCTCTCACCCCCTCACACTCCCCCCTCACCCCCTCACACTCCCCCCTCACCCCCTCACACTCCCCCATCACCCCCCCACACTCCCCCCTCACCCCCACTCACCCCCTCACACTCAGCCCCAAACACTCCCCCCTCACTCCACACTCCCCCCTCACCCCTCAAACTCCCCCCTAACCCCCCCACACTCCCCCCTCACTCCCCCCTCACCCCCCCACACTCCCCCCTCAACCCCCACACTCCCCCCTCACACCCCCCACACTCCCTCCTCACCCCCTCAGTCCCCCCTCACCCCCTCACACTCCCAACTCACCCCTCACACTCCCAACTCACCCCCTCACACTCCCCCCTCATCCCCCCACACTCCCCCCTCACCACTCACACACGCTCACACTCCCAACTCACACTCCCCCCTCACCCCCTAACACTCCCCCCTCACACTCCCCCCTCTCACTCCCCCCACACTCCCCCCTCACCCCCCACACTTCCTCACACTCAGCCCCCAACACTCCCCCCTCACTCCACACTCCCCCCTCACCCCTCACACACCCCTCACCCCCCACACTCCTCCCCACCCCCCACACTCCCCCCTCACCCCCCCACACACTTCCCCCTCACCCCCTCACACTCCCAACTCACCCCCTCACACTCCCCCCTCATCCCCCCACACTCCCCCTCACCCCCCCACAGTCCCTCCTCACCCCCTCACACTCCCCCCTCACCCCATCACACTCCCAACTCACCCCCCCACACTCCCCCCTCACCCCCTCACACTCCCCCCTCACCCCCCACACTCCCCCCTCACCCCCCACACTCCCCCCTCAGCCACTCACACTCCCAACTCACCCCCTCACACTCCCAACTCACCCCCTCACACTCCCCCCCTCACACTCCCCCCTCACACTCCCAACTCACCCCCTTACATTCCCCCTCACCACCCCACACTCCCCCCTCACCCTCCCACACTCCCCCCTCACCCCCTCACACTCCCAACTCACCCCCTCACACTCCCAACTCACCCCCACACACTCCCCCCTCACCCCCTCACACTCCCCCCTCACCCCCTCACACTCCCCCCTCACCCCCCCCCACACTCCCCCCTCAACCCCACACACTCCCCCCTCACCCCCACACACTCCCCCCTCACCCCTCACACTCCCCACTCACCGCCTCACACTGACCCCCTCACACTCACCTCCTCACACTCACCCCCTCACACTCCCCACTCACCCCCTCACAATCCCCACTCACCTCCTCACACTGACCCCCTCACACTCACGTCCTCACACTCAGCCCCTCACACTCACCCCCTCACACTCCCCACTCACACTCCCCACTCACCCCCTCACAATCCCCACTCACCCCTCACACTCACCCCCTCTCCCCCTCACACTCCACCCTCACACTCCACCTTCACACTCCCCCCACACACTCACCCCTCACCCCCCCCTCACACTCCCCCCCACACTCCCCCTCACACTCCCCACCTCACACTCCCCCCCTCACACTCCCCCCCTCACACTCCCCCCCTCACACTCTCCCCTCACACTCCCCCCCTCACACATTCCCCCCTCACACTCCCCCCCTCACACTCCCCCCTCACACTCCCCCCTCACACTCCCCCCTCACACTCCCCCCTCACACTCTCCCCTCACCCTACCCCCTCACACTCCCCCCCTCACACTCCCCCCTCACACTCACCCCTCACACTCCCCCCTCACACTCACCCCCTCACACGCCCCCCTCACACCCTCACAGTCACCCCTCACACTCACCCCCTCACACTCACCCCCTCACACTCCCCCTCACCCCCTCACACTCCCCCTCACACTCCCCCTCACCCCCCCCACCTCACACTCCCCCTTCACTCACCCCTCACGCTCTCCCCTCACACTCACCCCTCACACTGACCCCTCACACTCCCCCCTCACACTCCCCCCTCACAATTCCCCCTCACCCCCCCACACTCCCCCCTCACCCCCTCACCCCCCCTCACACTCCCCCCTCACACTCCCCCCTCACCCCCTCACACTCCCCCCTCACCCCCCCCCACACTCCCCCCTCAACCCCACACACTCCCCCCTCACCCCCACACAATCCCCCCTCACCCCTCACACTCCCCACTCACCGCCTCACACTGACCCCCTCACACTCACCTCCTCACACTCACCCCCTCACTCTCCCCACTCACCCCCTCACAATCCCCACTCACCTCCTCACACTGACCCCCTCACACTCACGTCCTCACACTCAGCCCCTCACACTCACCCCCTCACACTCCCCACTCACACTCCCCACTCACCCCCTCACAATCCCCACTCACCCCCTCACACTCACCCCCTCTCCCGCTCACACTCCACCCTCACACTCCACCCTCACACTCCCCCCACACACTCACCCCTCACCCCCCCCTCACACTCCCCCCCACACTCCCCCTCACACTCCCCACCTCACACTCCCCCCCTCACACTCCCCCCCTCACACTCCCCCCTCACACATTCCCCCCTCACACTCCCCCCTCACACTCCCCCCCTCACACTCCCCCCTCACACTCTCCCCTCACACTCCCCCCTCACACTCTCCCCTCACCCTACCCCCTCACCCCCTCACACTCCCCCTCACACTCCCCCTCACCCCCCCCACCTCACACTCCCCCTTCACTCACCCCTCACGCTCTCCCCTCACACTCACCCCTCACACTCCCCCCTCACACTCCCCCCTCACACTCCCCCCTCACACTCCCCCCTCACACTCCCCCCTCACAATTCCCCCTCACCCCCCCACACTCCCCCCTCACCCCCCTCACACTCCCCCCTCACCCCCTCACACCTCACACTCACCCCCCACACTCCCCCCTCACTCCCTCACACTCACCCCCCCACACTCCCTCCTCACCCCCTCACACTCCCCCCCAGCCCCTCACACTCCCAACTCACCCCCTCACACTCCCCCCTCATCCCCCCACACTCCCCCTCACCCCCCCCACAGTCCCTCCTCACCCCCTCACACTCCCCCCTCACCCCATCACACTCCCAACTCACCCCCCCACACTCCCCCCTCACCCCCTCACACTCCCCCCTCACCCCCCACACTCCCCCCTCACCCCCCACACTCCCCCCTCAGCCACTCACACTCCCAACTCACCCCCTCACACTCCCAACTCACCCCCTCACACTCCCCCCTCACACTCCCCCCTCACACTCCCAACTCACCCCCTTACATTCCCCCTCACCACCCCACACTCCCCCCTCACCCTCCCACACTCCCCCCTCACCCCCTCACACTCCCAACTCACCCCCACACACTCCCCCCTCACCCCCTCACACTCCCCCCTCACCCCCTCACACTCCCCCCTCACCCCCCCCCACACTCCCCCCTCAACCCCACACACTCCCCCCTCACCCCCACACACTCCCCCCTCACCCCTCACACTCCCCACTCACCGCCTCACACTGACCCCCTCACACTCACCTCCTCACACTCACCCCCTCACACTCCCCACTCACCCCCTCACAATCCACACTCACCTCCTCACACTGACCCCCTCACACTCACGTCCTCACACTCAGCCCCTCACACTCACCCCCTCACACTCCCCACTCACACTCCCCACTCACCCCCTCACAATCCCCACTCACCCCCTCACACTCACCCCCTCTCCCCCTCACACTCCACCCTCACACTCCACCTTCACACTCCCCCCACACACTCACCCCTCACCCCCCCCTCACACTCCCCCCCACACTCCCCCTCACACATTCCCCCCTCACACATTCCCCCCTCACACTCCCCCCTCACACTCTCCCCCTCACACTCTCCCCTCACACTCTCCCCTCACCCTACCCCCTCACACTCCCCCCCTCACACTCCCCCCTCACACTCACCCCTCACACTCCCCCCTCACACTCACCCCCTCACACTCCACCCCCTCACACGCCCCCCTCACACCCTCACAGTCACCCCTCACACTCACCCCTCACACTCACCCCCTCACACTCCCCCTCACCCCCTCACACTCCCCCTCACACTCCCCCTCACCCCCCCCACCTCACACTCCCCCTTCACTCACCCCTCACGCTCTCCCCTCACACTCACCCCTCACACTGACCCCTCACACTGACCCCTCACACTCCCCCCTCACACTCCCCCCTCACACTCCCCCCTCACAATTCCCCCTCACCCCCCCACACTCCCCCCTCACCCCCTCACCCCCCCTCACACTCCCCCCTCACACTCCCCCCTCACCCCCTCACACTCCCCCCTCACCCCCCCCCACACTCCCCCCTCAACCCCACACACTCCCCCCTCACCCCCACACAATCCCCCCTCACCCCTCACACTCCCCACTCACCGCCTCACACTGACCCCCTCACACTCACCTCCTCACACTCACCCCCTCACACTCCCCACTCACCCCCTCACAATCCCCACTCACCTCCTCACACTGACCCCCTCACACTCACGTCCTCACACTCAGCCCCTCACACTCACCCCCTCACACTCACCCCCTCACACTCCCCACTCACCCCCTCACAATCCCCACTCACCCCCTCACACTCACCCCCTCTCCCGCTCACACTCCACCCTCACACTCCACCCTCACACTCCCCCCACACACTCACCCCTCACCCCCCCCTCACACTCCCCCCCACACTCCCCACCTCACACTCCCCCCCTCACACTCCCCCCCTCACACTCCCCCCTCACACATTCCCCCCTCACACATTCCCCCCTCACACTCCCCCCCTCACACTCTCCCCTCACACTCTCCCCTCACACTCTCCCCTCACACTCCCCCCTCACACTCTCCCCTCACCCTACCCCCTCACCCCCTCACACTCCCCCTCACACTCCCCCTCACCCCCCCACCTCACACTCCCCCTTCACTCACCCCTCACGCTCTCCCCTCACACTCTCCCCTCACACTCACCCCTCACACTCCCCCCTCACACTCCCCCCTCACACTCCCCCCTCACAATCCCCCCTCACAATTCCCCCTCACCCCCCCACACTCCCCCCTCACCCCCCTCACACTCCCCCCTCACCCCCTCACACCTCACACTCACCCCTCACCCCCCACACTCCCCCCTCACTCCCTCACACTCACCCCCCCACACTCCCTCCTCACCCCCTCACACTCCCCCCTCACCCCCTCACACTCCCCCCTCACCCCCTCACACTCCCCCCTCACCCCCTCACACTCCCCCTCACCCCCCACACTCCACCCTCACCCCCTCACACTCCCCCCTCACCCCCTCACACTCCCAACTCACCTCCTCACAATCCCCCCTCACCCCCCACACCCCCCTCACCCCCCCACACACACCCCTCACACTCCCCCCTCACACCCTCACACTCCCCCCTCACACCCTAACACGCCCCCTCACCTCCTCACACTCCCAACTCACCCCCTCACACTCCCCCCTCACCTCCTCACACTCCCCCCTCACCCCCCCACACTCCCCCCCTCACCCCATCACAGTCCCCCCTCACACTCCCAACTCACCCCCTCACACTCCCCCCTCACCCCCCACACTCCCCCCTCACCCCCCCACACTCCCCCCTCACCCCCCACACATCCCCTCACCCCCACACATCCCCTCACCCCCACACTCCCGCCTCACACTCCCCCCTCACCCCCCACACTCCCTCCTCACCCCCCCCACACTCCCCCCTCACCCCCACACTCCCCCCTCACCCCCCCACACTCCCCCCCTCACCCCCCCCACACCCCCTCACACTCCCAACTCACACTCCCCCCTCACCCCCCACACTCCCCCCTCACCCCCTACACACCCCCCTCACCCCCTCACACTCCCAACTCACCCCCTCACACTCCCCCCTCACCCCCCACACTCTCCCCTCACCCCCTCACACTCCCCCCTCACACCCTCACACTCCCAACTCACCCCTCACACTCCCAACTCACCCCCACACTCCCCCCTCACCCCCTCACACTCCCAACTCACCCCTCACACTCCCCCCTCACCCCCCCCACACTCCCCCCTCACCCTCTCACATTCCCAACTCACCCCCTCACACTCCCAACTCACCCCCTCACACTCCCCCCTCACCTCCGCACAATCCCCCTCACCCCCCCCACACTCCCCCCTCATCCCCCCACACTCCCCCCTCACCCCCCCACATTCCCAACTCACACTCCTCCCTCACCCCCCACACTCCCCCCTCACCCCCTCACAGTCCCAACTCACACTCCCCCCTCACCCCCCCACACTCCCCCCTCACCCCCCCACACTCCCCCCTCACCCCCTCACACTCCCAACTCACCCCCTCACACTCCCCCCTCATCCCCCCACACTCCCCCCTCACCCCCTCACACTCCCCCCTCACCCCCCACACTCCCCCCTCACCCCCTCACACTCCCCCCTCATCCCCCCACACTCCCCCCTCACCCCCTCACACTCCCCCCTCACCCCCCCAACACTCCCCCCTCACCCCCTCACACTCCCAACTCACACTCCCCCCTCACCCCCCACACTCCCCCCTCACCCCCCCACACTCCTCCCTCACCCCCTCACACCCCCCTCACCCCCTCACCCCCTCACACTCCCTACTCACCCCCTCACACTCCCAACTCACCCCCTCACACTCCCCCCTCACCCCCTCACACTCCCCCCTCACCCCCCCCACACTCCCCACTCACCCCCTCACACTCCCCACTCACCTCCTCACTGACCCCCTCACACTCACCTCCTCACACTCACCCCCTCACACTCACACGCTCACCTCCTCACACTGACCCCCTCACACTCACCTCCTCACACTCACCCCCTCACACTCCCCACTCACCCCCTCACACTCCCCACTCACCCCCTCACAATCCCTACTCACCACCTTACACTCACCCCCTCACACTCACCCCCTCACACTCACACCCCCTCTCCCCCTCGCACTCCCCCCTCACACTCCCCACCTCACACTCCCCCCCTCACACTCTCCCCTCACACATTCCCCCCTCACACTCCCCCCTCACACTCCCCCCTCACACTCCCCCCTCACACTCCCCCCTCACACTCCCCCCTCACACTCCCCACCTCACACATTCCCCCCTCACACTACCCCCTCACACTACCCCCTCACACTACCTCCTCACACATTCCCTCCTCACACATTCCCCCCTCACACATTCCCCCCTCGCACTCCCCCCCCCTCGCACTCCCCCCCCTCGCACTCCCCCCCCCTCGCACTCCCCCCCTCGCACTCCCCCCCCTCGCACTCCCCCCCTCGCACTCCCCCCTCGCACTCCCCCCTCGCACTCCCCCCTCGCACTCCCCCCTCGCACTCCCCCCTCGCACTCCCCCCTCGCACTCCCCCCTCGCACTCCCCCCTCGCACTCCCCCCTCGCACTCCCCCCTCGCACTTCCCTCTCGCACTCCCCACTCCCCTCTCGCACTCCCCTCTCGCACTCCCCTCTCGCACTCCCCCCTCGCACTCCCCCCTCGCACTCCCCCCTCGCACTCCCCCCTCACACTCCCCCCTCACACTCCCCCCTCACACTCCCCCCTCACACTCCCCCCTCACACTCCCCCCTCACACTCTCCCCACACACATTCCCCCCTCACCCCCCACACTCCCCCATCACCCCCTCACACTCTCCCCTCACACATTCCCCCCTCACTCCCCCTCACACTCCCCCCTCACCCCCTCACACCTCACACTCACCCCTCACCCCCCACACTCCCCCCTCACTCCCTCACACTCACCCCCCCACACTCCCTCCTCACCCCCTCACACTCCCCCCTCACACTCCCCCCTCACCCCCCCACATCCCCCTCACCCCCCACACTCCATCCTCACCCCCTCACACTCCCCCCTCACCCCCTCACACTCCCAACTCACCCCCCCACACTCCCCCCTCACCCCCTCACACTCCCCCCTCACCTCTTCACACTCCCCCCTCACCCCCGCACACACACCCCTCACACTCCCCCCTCACCCCCTAACACGCCCCCTCACCTCCTCACACTCCCACCTCACCCCCTCACACTCCCCCCTCACACCCCCACACTCCCCCCTCACACTCCCAACTCACCCCCTCACACTCCCCCCTCACCTCCCCACACTCCCCCCTCACCCCCCCACACTCCCCCACACTCCCCCCTCACCACCTCACAGTCCCCCCTCACTCTCCCAACTCACCCCCTCACACTCCCCCCTCACCCCCCCACACTCCCCCACACTCCCCCCTCACCCCCCACACATCCCCTCACCCCCAAACTCCCCCCCTCACACTCCCAACTCACCCCCTCACTCTCCCCCCTCATCCCTCCCATACTCCCCCCTCACCCCCCCACACTCCCCCCTCACCCCCCACACATCCCCTCACCCTCACACTCCCCCTCTCACACTCCCAACTCACCCCCCTCACACTCCCCCCTCATCCCCCCCATACTCCCCCCTCACCCCCACACTCCCCCCTCACCCCCCCACACTCCCCCCTCACCCCCCCCCACACCCCCTTACACTCCCAACTCACACTCCCCCCTCACCCCCCACACTCCCCCCTCACCCCCCACACTCCCCCCTCACCCCCCACACTCCCCCCTCACGCCCTCACACTCCCAACTCACCCCCTCACACTCCCCCCTCACCCCCCACACTCTCCCCTCACCCCCTCACACTCCCCCCTCACCCCCTCACACTCCCAACTCCCCCCTCACACTCCCCCCTCGCCCCCCACACTCCCCCCTCACCCCCTCACACTCCCAACTCACCCCTCACACTCCCCCCTCACCCCCCCACACTCCCCCCTCACCCTCTCACACTCCCAACTCACCCCCTCACACTCCCAACTCACCCCCTCACACTCCCCCCTCACCTCCCCACAATCCCCCTCACCCCCCCACACTCCCCCCTCATCCCCCCACACCCCCCCTCACCCCCCCCACATTCCCCCTCACCCCCCCACACTCCCCCCTCACACTCCCAACTCACACTCCCCCCTCACCCCCCCACACTCTCCCCTCACCCCCTCACAGTCCCAACTCACACTCCCCCCTCATCCCCCCACACTCCCCCCTCACCACCTCACACTCCCAACTCACCCCCTCACACTCCCCCCTCATCCCCCCACACTCCCCCCTCACCCCGTCACACTCCCCCCTCACCCCCCCCACACTCCCCCCTCACACTCCCAACTCACACTCCCCCCTCTACCCCCACACTCCCCCCTCACCCCCCACACTCCCCCCTCACCCCGTCACACCCCCCACACTCCCAACTCACCCCCTCACACTCCCAACTCACCCCCTCACACTCCACCCTCACACTCCCCCCTCACCCCCCCACACTCCCCCCTCACCCCCCCACACTCCCCACTCACCCCCTCACACTCCCCACTCACCTCCTCACTGACCCCCTCACACTCACCTCCTCACACTCACCCCCTCACACTCACCCCCTCACCTCCTCACACTCACCTCCTCACACTCACCTCCTCACACTCACCCCCTCACACTCACCCCCTCACACTCACCCCTCACACTCTCCCCTCACACTCTCCCCTCACACTCTCCCCTCACACTCTCCCCTCACACTCTCCCCTCACACTCCCCCTCACACTCCCCCCTCACACTCTCCCCTCACACTCTCCCCTCACACTCCCCTCTCACACTCCCCCCTCACACTCCCCCTCACACTCCCCTCACACATTCCCCCCTCGCACATTCCCCCCTCGCACTCCCCCCTCACACACCCCCTCCCACTCACACCCTCACACACCCCCCTCACACTCACCCCTCACACTCACCCCACACACTCACCCCTCACCCCCTCACACTCCCCCTCACCCCCTCACACTACCCCCTCACACTCCCCCTTCACTCACCCCTCACGCTCTCCCCTCACACTCTCCCATCACACTCCCCCCTCACACTCCCCCCTCACACTCCCCCCTCACACTCCCCCCTCACACTCCCACCTCACACTCACCTCTCACACTCACCCCTCACACTCACCCCTCACACTCACCCCTCACACTCCCACCTCACCCCCTCACACTCACCCCTCACACTCACCCCTCACACTCACCCCCTCACACTCACCCCCTCACACTCACCCCCTCACACTCACCCCCTCACACTCACCCCTCACACCCTCACACTCACCCCCTCACCCCTCACACTCACCCCCTCACACTCCCCCCTCACGCTCCCCCCTCACGCTCCCCCCTCACGCTCGCCCCTCACGCTCGCCCCTCACACACGCCTCCTCACACTTGCCCCATCTCACACTCGCCCCCTCACACTCTCCCCCCTCACACTCGCCCCCCTCACACTCGCCCCCTTCACACTCGCCCCCCTCACACTCGCCCCCCTCACACTCGCCCCCCCTCACACTTACCCCCTCACACTCGCCCCCTCACACTCGCCCCCCTCACACTCGCCCCCCTTCACACTCGCACCCCCCACACTCACCCCCCCTTCACACTCGTCCCCTCACACTCGCCACCTTACACTCGCCACCTCACACTCGCCCCTCTCACACTCGCCACCCTCACACTCACCCCCTCACACTCGCCCCCCCTTCACACTCGCCCCCCTCACACTCGCCACCTCACACTGACCCCCTCACACTCACCTCCTCACACTCACCCCCTCACACTCACCCCCTCACACTCACCCCCTCACCTCCTCACACTCACCCCCTCACACTCACCCCCTCACACTCACCCCCTCACACTCCCCACTCACCCCCTCACAATCCCCACTCACCCCCCTCACACTCACCCCCTCACACTCACCCCCTCACACTCACCCCCTCACACTCACCCCCTCACACTCACCCCCTCACACTCCCCACTCACCCCCTCACACTCCCCACTCACCCCCTCACACTCCCGACTCACCCCCTCACAATCCCCACTCACCACCTCACACTCACCCCGTCACACTCACCCACTCACACTCACCCCCTGACACTCACAGCCCCTCTCCCCCTCACACTCCCTCCTCACACTCCCCACCTCACACTCCCCCCTCACACTCTCCCCTCACACTCTCCCCTCACACTCTCCCCTCACACTCTCCCCTCACACTCTCCCCTCACACTCTCCCCTCACACTCCCCCCTCACACTCCCCCCTCACACTCCCCCCTCACACTCCCCCCTCACACTCCCCCCTCACACTCCCCCCTCACACTCCCCCCTCACACCCACCCCTCACACCCACCCCTCACCCCCCCTCACACTCCCCCCTCACACTCCCCCCTCACACTCTCCCCTCACACTCTCCCCTCACACTCCCCCCTCACACTCCCCCCTCACACTCCCCCCTCACACTCTCCACTAACCCTCCCCCACTCTCCCCCTCGCACTCCCCCCTCACACTCCCCCCTCACACTCCCCCCTCACACTCCCCCCTCACACTCCCCCCTCACACTCCCCCCTCACACTCCCCCCTCACACTCCCCCCTCACACTCTCCCCTCACACTCTCCCCTCACACTCTCCCCTCACACTCTCCCCTCACACTCTCCCCTCACACTCTCCCCTCACACTCTCCCCTCACACTCTCCCCTCACACTCCCCCCTCACACTCCCCCCTCACACTCCCCCCTCACACTCCCCCCTCACACTCTCCACTAACCCTCCCCCCTCACACTCCCCCCTCACCCCCTCACACTCTCCCCTCACACTCACCCCTCCCACTCATACCCTCACACTCCCCCCTCACACCCCCCCCTCACACTCACCCCTCACACTCACCCGTCACACTCACCCCTCACACTCACCCCCCACACTCACCCCCCACACTCACACTCCCCCTCACACTCCCCCTCACCCCCTCACACTACTCCCACCTCGCTCTCCCCTCACACTCTCCCCTCACACTCACCCCTCACACTCACCCCTCACACTCACCCCTCACACTCACCCCTCACACTCACCCCTCACACTCCCCCCTCACACTCCCCCCTCCCCCCCTCACACTCATCCCTCACCCCCTCACACTCACCCCCTCACACTCACCCCCTCACACTCACCTCCTCACCCCCTCACAATCCCCACTCACCGCCTCACACTCACCCCCTCACACTCACCCCCTCACACTCACCCCCTCACACTCCCCACTCACCCCCTCACAATCCCCACTCACCACCTCACACTCACCCCGTCACACTCACCCCCTCACCCCCTCACACTCCCCACTCACCCCCTCACACTCTCCCCTCACACTCCCCCCTCACCCCCTCACGCTCATCCCTCACCCCCCACACTCACCCCCTCACACTCACCCCCTCACACTCCCCACCTCACACTCCCCCCTAACACTCTCCCCTCACACTCTCCCCTCACACTCTCCCCTCGCACTCTCCCCTCGCACTCTCCCCTCGCACTCTCCCCTCGCACTCTCCCCTCACACTCTCCCCTCACACTCTCCCCTCACACTCCCCCCTCACCCCCTCACACTCATCCCTCACCCCCTCACACTCATCCCTCACCCCCCACACTCACCCCCTCACACTCACCCCCTCACACTCCCCACCTCACACTCCCCCCTAACACTCTCCCCTCGCACTCTCCCCTCGCACTCTCCCCTCGCACTCCCCCCTCGCACTCTCCCCTCGCACTCTCCCCTCGCACTCTCCCCTCGCACTCTCCCCTCGCACTCCCCCCTCGCACTCCCCCCTCGCACTCCCCCCTCGCACTCCCCCCTCGCACTCCCCCCTCGCACTCCCCCCTCGCACTCCCCCCTCGCACTCCCCCCTCGCACTCCCCCCTCACACTCCCCCCTCACACTCCCCCCTCACACTCCCCCCTCACACTCCCCCCTCACACTCCCCCCTCACACTCTCCCCTCACACTCTCCCCTCACACTCTCCCCTCACACTCTCCCCTCACACTCTCCCCTCACACACCCCCCTCACACACCCCCCTCACACTCCCCCCTCACACTCCCCCCTCACACTCCCCCCTCACACTCCCCCCTCACACTCTCCCCTCACACTCTCCCCTCACACTCTCCCCTCACACTCTCCCCTCACACTCTCCCCTCACACTCTCCCCTCACACTCTCCCCTCACACACCCCCCTCACACACCCCCCTCACACACACCCCCTCACACACACCCCCTCACACTCCCCCCTCACACTCCCCCCTCAGACTCTCCACTAACCCTCCCCCCTCACACTCCCCCCTCACACTCACCCCTCCCACTCACCCCTCCCACTCACACCCTCACACTCCCCCCTCACACCCCCCCCTCACACTCACCCCTCACACTCACCCCTCACACTCACCCCCCACACTCCCCCCTCACACTCATCCCTCACCCCCTCACACTCACCCCTCACACTCACCCCTCACACTCACTGCTCACACTCACCCCTCACACTCACCCCCTCACACTCACCCCCTCACACTCACCCCCTCACACTCACCCCCTCACACTCACCCCTCACACCCTCACACTCACCCCTCACACTCACCCCCTCACACTTCCCCCTCACGCTCCCCCCTCACACTCGGCCCTCACACACGCCTCCTCACACTCACCCCATCTCACACTCGCCCCCTCACACTCGCCCCCTCACACTCGCCCCCCCCACACTCGCCCCCCCACACTCGCCCCCCTCACACATGCCCCTCACATTCGCCCCCCCTCACACTCGCCCCCCCTCACACTCGCCCCCCTCACACTCGCCACCTCACACTTACCCCCCCCCTCACACTCGCCCCCTCACACTCGCCCCTTCACACTCGCCCCCCATCACACTCGCCCCCCTTCA
The DNA here is from genome assembly GCF_047496885.1 of Scyliorhinus torazame. Classification (NCBI taxonomy): domain Eukaryota; kingdom Metazoa; phylum Chordata; class Chondrichthyes; order Carcharhiniformes; family Scyliorhinidae; genus Scyliorhinus; species Scyliorhinus torazame. The sequence continues at coordinate 12,344 of NW_027309326.1, read as the reverse complement.
CACTTGCCCCCCTGCACACTCGCCCCCCCTTCACACTCGCCCCCCCCTTCACACTCGCCCCCCTCACACTCGCCACCTCACACTCGCCCCCTCACACTCGCACCCCCACTCACACTCGCTCCCCACACACACTCGTCCCCCTCACACTCGACCCCCACACGCGCCCCCCTCACACACACCCCCCTCACACACCCCCCCTCACACACACCCCCCTCACACTCGCCCCCCTTCACACTCACCCCCCACATTCGCCGCCCCTTCACACTCGTCCCCGCACACTCGCCACCTCACACTCGCCCCTCTAACACTCGCCCCCTCACACTCACCCCCTCACACTTGCCGCCTCACACTTGCCCCCCTTCACACTCACCCCCCTCACACTCGCCACCTCACACTCGCCCCTCTCACACTCGCCCCCTCACACTCACCCCCCTCACACTCACCCCCCTCACACTCGCCCCCCCCACTCACACTCACCCCCCTCACATGCGCCCCCTCACACTCGCCCCCACCTCACACTCCCCACACTCCCCCCACACTCCCCCCACTTCACACTCACCCCCACTTCACACTCGCCCCCCCTCACACTCGCCCCCCACCCACACTCGCACCCCACACTCGCCCCTCACGTCTCGTCACAGTGTAGAGGGAGCTTTACTCTGTATCTAACCCCGTGCTGTACCTGTCCTGGGAGTGTTGGATGGGGACGGTGTAGAGGGAGCTTTACGCTGTATCTAACCCCGTGCTGGACCTGTCCTGTGAGTGTTTGATGGGGACAGTGTAGAGGGAGCTTTACTCTGTATCTAACCCCGTGCTGTAACTGTCCTGGGAGTGTTTGATGGGGACAGTGTAGAGGGAGCTTTACTCTGTATCTAACCCCGTGCTGTACCTGTCCTGGGAGTGTTTGGTGTGGACAGTGTAGAGGGAGCTTTACTCTGTATCTAGCCCCGTGCTGTACCTGTCCTGTGAGTGTTTGATGGGGACAGTGTAGAGGGAGCTTTACTCTGTATCTAACCCTGTGCTGTACCTGCCCTGGGAGTGTTTGATGGGGACAGTGTAGAGGGGGCTTTACTCTGTATCTAACCCCGTGCTGTACCTGTCCTGGGAGTATTTGATGGGGACAGTGTAGCGGGAGCTTTACTCTGTATCTAGCCCCGTGCTGTACCTGATCTGGGAGTGTTTGATGGGGACAGTGTAGAGGGAGCTTTACTCTGTATCTAACCCCGTGCAGTACCTGTCCTGGGAGTGTTTGATGGGGACAGTGTAGAGGGAGCTTTACTCTGTATCTAACCCCGTGCTGTACCTGTCCTGGGAGTGTTTGATGGGCCAGTGTAGAGGGAGCTTTACTCTGTATCTAACCCCGTGCTGTATCTGTCCTGGGAGTGTTTGATGGGGACAGTGTAGAGGGAGCTTTACTCTGTATCTAACCCCGTGCTGTACCTGTCCTGGGAGTGTTTGATGGGGACATTGTAGAGGGAGCTTTACTCTGTATCTAACCCCGTGCTGTACCTGTCCTGGGAGTGTTTGATGGGGACAGTGTAGAGGGAGCTTTACTCTGTCTCTAACCCCGTGCTGTACCTGTCCTGGGAGTGTTTGATGGGGACAGTGTAGAGGGAGCTTTACTCTGTCTCTAACCCCGTGCTGTACCTGTCCTGGGAGTGTTTGATGGGGACAGTGTAGAGGGAGCTTTACTCTGTATCTAACCCCGTGCTGTAGCTGTCCTGGGAGTGTTTGATGGGGACAGTGTAGAGGGAGCTTTACTCTGTATCTAACCCTGTGCTGTACCTGATCTGGGAGTGTTTGATGGGGACAGTGTACAGGGAGCTTTACTCTGTATCTAACCCCGTGCAGTACCTGTCCTGGAGTGTTTGATGGGGACAGTGTAGAGGGAGCTTTACTCTGTATCTAACCCCGTGCTGTACCTGTCCTGGGAGTGTTTGATGGGGCCAGTGTAGAGGGAGCTTTACTCTGTATCTAACCCCGTGCTGTATCTGTCCTGGGAGTGTTTGATGGGGACAGTGTAGAGGGAGCTTTACTCTGTATCTAACCCCGTGCTGTACCTGTCCTGGGAGTGTTTGATGGGGACATTGTAGAGGGAGCTTTACTCTGTATCTAACCCCGTGCTGTACCTGTCCTGGGAGTGTTTGATGGGGACAGTGTAGAGGAGCTTTACTCTGTGTCTAACCCCGTGCTGTACCTGTCCTGGGAGTGTTTGATGGGGACAGTGTATAGGGAGCTTTACTCTGTATCTAACCCCGTGCTGTACCTGTCCAGCGAGTGTTTGATGGGGACAGTGTAGAGGGAGCTTTACTCTGTATCTAACCCCGTGCTGTACCTGTCCTGGGAGTGTTTGATGGGGACAGTGTAGAGGGAGCTTTACTCTGTATCTAGCCCCGTGCTGTACCTGATCTGGGAGTGTTTGTATATTCTAATCAGCTACACCAACTCTCTCAAACTGATTAGTGGCAAAATCGTTTGATAAAAGGACTATTTGTTTCTTGAATATTTATTCCGTTCTGTGTTTGCCACGGCTTTCAAATCCTGGTAAACACCTCCCTCTGGTGGCACTTTGCAATATTGCAAGCGTCTTCCACCTCTCTCGACTTGACTGAAATGTTATTCGCCTGGTTTATGAGATTGCAGTGGAGTTTGATGCTGGCTTGTCTCGAAGGAACATGCCCATCGAAGATGCGGCAATCTCTACTTTACGGATTGCTCCTGTCTGTGATCAGCTCAAAACCGACGTCAAGTTCAGCGGTTCGCCGAGCGTCTGGCGGCCATGTCGCCAAGCCGCGTCAACAACCAATCACCTCGAAGCACTCTCACAGACAGCAAAGCGGGGAGTACGAGGCCCCAGTTATTCTTCACTTTTCCGTTTGAATTTCTCAGAGTAAAGATGGGGGAATAAGTTAGTAGATGGAATGTGGAAACCGAGGAAATGGGAGCGATGGGGGTGACCATTCGGCCCTTCGAGCCTGCTCTGCGGATTAACGATAATCATGGCTGATTCGCTATCTCCACACTGTACTTCCGGGTCAGAGGCCGCGCCGTGCTCCATGACGGATTCAGCCTGCGGACCCGGACATCCGAAATAGTGTCCCCGATCGGTCGCTCGCTTCGCCCTGGACAGCCCGCACACATTGCCCCCAGCCCCGAATGAAGCACCATCCCCCTCCCGCCCGCCGATCGGCCCCTCCCCCCCCCGGCTGCGGCGGTCCCGGAGTGAGTCCGCAGCCGCCAGGCGGGGATCCCGGACGGTGTGAGCACACACGTAACCCGTCGGCTGGTCAGGGACGGGGCATCGCGGGGCGGGGCAATGGCCTCGAGGCGGTGGATACTCGCCGCGGCGCATTCCACCGGCACGCCGATTTTCGGGAGGCGGAGAATTTTAAAAACGGCGCCAAAACGGGGGGGGGGGGGGGGCCGGGGCCGGGCCGGAGAATCCCCGCGACCGGCGTGAACCGCGCAACGCCGCCACGCGATTTTGGCGGGGGGGGGGGGGGGCTCCGCCGGCCGCGCGAGTTGGCGCATGCGAGGGAGCACCAGCATGTGCAGGGGGGTTCGTCTCCGCACTGCCCGCACTCGCTCTGCGGAGGGAAAGAGTGCCCCCGCGGCACAGGCCGGTGGGCGCCGATCGCGGGCCAGCCCACCGTGGCGGCACCCCCCCCCCCCCCCCACCCCAGGGCTAGATCCCCACCCCCCCTCCGTGTCCCCTCGAGGACTCCGCAGGCCCCGTGGAGCCAGGTGCCGCCGGTACGGACCTGGTTTGATTCACGCCGGCGGGACCGGCCGAAGACGGGCGGCCGCTCGGCCCATCGCGGGGCGTGAGAGTCGCCAAAACCCCGGCGCCGGAGAACCCGGCAGCCGGCGGGGGCGGGATTCACCCCCCCCCCCCCCCGGAGATTCTCCAACCCGGCGGGGGGGGGGGGGGGTGCCGGAGAAACCCGACCGTGGAGAGGGATAGAAAGAGAGAGTGAGAGAGATAGAGAAACAGAGAGAGAGAGACAGAGAGAGAAAGAGAAAGTGAGGGGGAAAGGGAGAGGGAGAGTGAGAGTAAGGGAGAGAGAAAAAGAGATGGAGAGGGACTCACACAAACTCACACACACACACACTCACTCAACTAAAGAGCTGGTCATTGACTTCAGGAAACAAAGTACTGTACCACACCCCGTCAGCGTCAACGGGGCCGAGGTGGAGATGGTTAGCACTTTCAAATTCCTAGGGGTGCACATGTCCAAAAAATCTGTCCTGGTCCACCCACGTCGACGCTACCACCAAGAAAGCACAACAGCGCCGATACTTCCTCAGGAAACTAAGGAAATTCGGCATGTCCACATTGACTCTTACCAACTTTTACAGATGCACCATAGAAAGCATCCTATCGGGCTGCATCACAGCCTGGTATGGCAACTGCTCGGCCCAGGACCGCAAGAAAACTTCAGCGAGTCGTGAACACTGCCCAGTCCGTCACACAAACCCGCCTCCCATCCATTGACTCCATCTACACCTCCCGCTGCCCGGGGAAAGCGGGCAGCATAATCAAAGACCCCTCCCACCCGGCTTACCCACTCTTCCAACTTCTTCCATTGGGCGGGAGATACAGAAGTCTGAGAACACGCACGAACAGACTCAAAAAACAGCTTCTTCCCCACTGTCACCAGACTCCTCAACGACCCTCTTATGGACTGACCTCATTAACACTACACCCTGTGTGCTTCATCTGATGCCCGTGTTACGTATTTAGATTGTGTATTTTATAGAACATAGAACAATACAGCGCAGTACAGGCCCTTCGGCCCACGATGTTGCACCGAAACAAAAGCCATCTAACCTACACTATGCCATTATCATCCATATGTTTATCCAATAAACTTTTAAATGCCCTCAATGTTGGCGAGTTCACTACTGTTGCAGGTAGGGCATTCCACGGCCTCACTACTCTTTGCGTAAAGAATGTTTGCCCCAATGGTTTTTTTTCATGTATGGGATGATCTGTCTGGACCGTACACAGAAAAATACTTTTCACTGTACCTCGGTACACGTGACAATAATCAAACTGAATCCAATCCAACAACCAAACCAATTTATGTGATTCAAGACCGGCTCGTCTGGGACACAGACGGCGGATCACTCAGCGATTCAGGCAGCGCCGCGGCAGCCGTGCGCACCGTCTACTCCCCGAGGCTCCTCCGACAGCACCTCCCAAACCCGCCCCACCTCCGCCGTCTAGAAGGACGGGGGCGGCAGCAGACGCGCGGGGAACACCCCCGCCTGCGAGTCGTCCCCCCGGCCTGCCTCAGCCCCGCGGGTTTCCCGGAGTATTCCGGCAACGTTGATCGATCGTCGGAAGGGGCTTCGTCCCGCCGGGTGGGTCTCCCCGAACCGCGGACACGTACAAGCGCCCCCCCCTTCCCCGAACCGCGGACACGTACACGCCGCCCCCCCCGCCGAACCGCGGACACGTACAAGCGCCCCCCCCCCCCCCCGCCCCCCCGCCCAGAGGACAGGGTCTGCTTCAGGCCTACCTTTCAGATCCAGGTTGCGGCGCCCCGTTGGAGTGCTGGGTGACCGTCCTGGAGTCGATCTTGAGGGTGTGGACGTTGTTGGGGTCTCTGGAGACCATCACGTTGTGCCACTGGTTGTCGTTGATGGGCTTGTCGGAGTTCCCCTTCATCAGGAGGGTCCGTTGCCCAGGTCGAACACGTAAGTGGAGGTACCTGCGACAGAGGGGTCGAGGGTCAGGGCGGGTTTTTCGGTGGAGCCCCCCCCCCCCCCCCCCCCCCGTCCCGCCGGCGTAACCCCCCCACCCATCCCTCTTCGCCCACTTCACCCAGCGACACCCACATTCATGGGCGGAGCCTTTAGCGAGGGTAAGGGTCACCCCGAGGGAGCGGTTGAAGGATTAAAGGAGGAGAGAGGGAGTGAGAGGCGGAGAGAGGGGGGGGAGAGAGACGGAGCGAGACGGAGAAAGAATGAGATAGAGGGGGGAGAGGGGGAGAGAGGCAGAGACAGAGAACGACAGAGCGACGGAGGGAGAGAGAGAGTGAGAGAGGGGGGAGAGAGAGAGACAGGGAGAGGAGAGAAGGGAGAGAAAGAGGGGGAGGGGAAGAGAGAAAGAGAGAGAGAGACAGAGAGAAAGAGAGAGAGAGACAGAGAGAAAGAGTGAGAGACAGAGAGAGAGACAGAAAGAAAGAAAGAGAGAGAGAGACAAAGCGTGAGAGACAGAGAAATAGGGAAGAGAGAGAGAAAAAGGGAGAGAGAGAAAAGAGAGAGGGAGACAGAGAAGAAAGACACAGAGAGATAAAGATAGAGAGAGAGTGAGAGAGAGAGCGATAACGAGAGAGATTGAGAGATAGGGAAGGAGAGAGAGAAAAAGGGAGAGAGAGAAACAGAGAGAGGGAGACAGAGAAGAAAGACACAGAGAGATAAAGACAGAGGGAGAGTGAGAGAGATAAAGAGAGATTGAGACCGAGAGAGTGAGTGAGAGAGAGAGCGAGACGGAGAGAGAGAGGGTGAGACAGAGAGAGAGAGACAGCAAGAGACAGGAAAGAGAAGGGAGGGGAGAACAGAGAGAGAGAGAAGGAGAGGACAGAGAGAGAAAGGAGGTAAGGTGAATTGACCGTGCTAAATTGCCCTTTAGTGTCCAAAAAGGGTTGGGTGGGGTTACTGGGGTTACGGGGACAGGGCGGAGGTGTGGGCTTGGGTAGGGTGCTCTTTCCAAGGGCCGGTGCAGACTCGATGGGCCGAATGGCCTCCTTCTGCACTGTAAATTCTGCGAGAGGCAGAGAGTTTCCAAATTCGCACAGCCCTCAGAGAGAAACAAATACTCCTCATCGTCGTCCGAAAAGGGCGACCCCTCGTCTCCCCCCCACCATTGTAAAATAGTCCCCCCACCCCCCTTCCACCCCCTCGCCCTTCTGAAACCCCAGCGGGAGCAAGCCCCGCCCCGTCCGCCCTCTCCTCGCGAGACAACCCGAGCCGAGGGCAAGCTACACTACCCAGGCCACCTCGGAGTTCAGGGGCCAGTCGCCGCTGGGGGGGGGGGGGGGCACTCACCCCTTCACCAGCTCCACCACGATGAAATCGTTGCCGTCCCCGCTGTCTGTAGAGGATCAGGCCGTCGATGGCCGTGGTCTTGAACTGGAAGAAGAGGTGCATGGAGGTGTAGGCCTGGAGGGTGGCCAGGGCCAGGTAGCTGGACTTGCTCTTGAAGGTCACCGGGTCGGCGATGATGTCCCGCATGCCGAAGAAGGCGTTGAGCTCGCAGTAGCTGATGTCCCCGTTCTTGCACAGGTCGATGTAGTCCATCCCGTTGACGTGGAGGCTTTGCAGGTGGCCGATAAAGTTCGAGGGGACCATGGCGATGAACGCTTCTCCGTCATGATGCCCGTCTCGATGTTGTGGAACTCCAGCCGGGTGTGGTCACCGGCCATTTGCCCTGCGGACAACAAACGCGACGCCTTAGTGCGGCCACGGACGTTGAAGGTTCCTCCCCTGTCAGGAGAAGTATGGCAGACTTCTCCCACTGGGGAGAGCGAGCCCCCCCCCCCCCTCGGGGCCCCGCCCCCGCTATTTAATAGGATGGCGGCCCATCTGAATTGGAACCTCGGCCCCAATATTCACCCCTGCACCCCCCCCCAATAACCTTTCACCCCCCCCCCCCCCCACCCTCGTTAATCGTGATTCTATCCACCTCCACCTCAAAAATGTTCAAAGACGTCACCTTTCGCATTCCGAATGGAATTCGGAGTGGTGCCCAAGGCGCACTTGACCAGAACACGCATGAGCGAGTTTCTTCCCGGAGTTGGAGGACAAATGAGAACGACGCCAGTGAGGCCCGGCCAACCACACCCTCGTGTTCTGGTCCTGCCTCAGACTCATAAGAACATAAGACTAGGAGCCATCCGGCCCCTCGAGCCTGCTCCACCATTCAATGAGATCATGGCTGATCTTTTGTGGCCTCAGCTCCACTTTCCGGCCCGAACACCATAACCCTTAATCCCTTTATTCTTCAAAAAACTATCTATCTTTATCCTGAAAAACATTTAATGAAGGAGCCTCAACTGCTTCACTGGGCAAGGAATTCCCATAGATTCACAACCCTTTGGGTGAAGAAGTTCCTCCTAACTCAGTCCTAAATCTACTTCCCCTTATTTTGAGGCTATGCCCCCTAGTTCTGCTTTCACCCGCCAGTGGAAACAACCTGCCCGCATCTATCCTATCTATTCCTTCATAATCTTATATGTTTCTATCCGATCCCCCCTCATCCTTCTAAATTCCAATGAGTACAGTCCCAGTCTACTCAACCTCTCCTCGTAATCCAACCCCTTCAGCTCTGGGATTAACCTAGTGAATCTCCTCTGCGCACCCTCCAGTGCCAGTACGTCCTTTCTCAAGTAAGGAGACCAAAACTGAACACAATACTCCAGGTGTGGCCTCACTAACACCTTATACAATTGCAGCAGAACCTCCCTAGTCTTAAACTCCATCCCTCTAGCAATGAAGGACAAAATTCCATTTGCCTTCTTGATCACCTGTTGCATCTGTAAACCAACTTTTTGCGACTCATGCACTAGCACACCCAGGTCTCTCTGCACAGCCGCATGTTTTAATATTTTATCATTTAAATAATAATCCCTTTTGCTGTTATTCCTCCCAAAATGGATAACCTCACATTTGTCAACATTGAATTCCATCTGCCAGACCCTAACCCATTCACTTAGCCTATCCAAATCCCTCTGCGGGCTTCCAGTATCCTCTGCACTTTTTACTTTACACTCATCTCAGGGGACTCGTCAGGTCCCGGACTGCCCTTTTCCGAGGCAGTGTCCAAGAGTGAGGGGGTGAGGGTGGAGCCGTGCCCTGCCGGTGGCGGTCCTTCGGGGTATCGGAACGGCCAGAGCTCTTTACGGGGAGACGGGCAGATGCCCTCCTTGGTCGACCGCTGCTCCTGCTCGTCCGCAGCGTCAGCCAAGTCCGCGGGCCGGCTGTCCGACCTAGCGGAGTCCCTCAAAGATTGAATATTGCCTCGATCCCATGTTTTAATACAATGGGTTGTTGTAATATGCCTAATGCTCCTGTTCGCTAACCTTTTCTCCGTTTTTGTTGTGAATACAAATTAAAATCAATAAAAACGCTTTAAAAAAAAGAATGGGTTGGTGCTTGAGGGCCGCACGAACACGGTGGGCTGTAGGGTCCACTTTCCTGCTGGAAAAACTCTACAACCGCCGAAGCGGATCTTTGACGCTTTGAGGAGCAAAGGGACGGGCCCAGACGGATGCGGACCCCGAAGCGGGGTGAAGCTCAGGAGGCGTCCGACCACGCTACTACCCCAGCGGCACCTCGTCGATGGGTGCCCCTGCGTCCAATAAATCCTGTTGACTCTCCTGTATCTTCGATGTGGCAACTGTGGGGTGGATTGGGGGGGGGGGATTTCAGATGTATTGCATTGTATGTATTTGGCGAAGCAAGGCTTGAACATCTGGGTCAGCGTGTGTGTTCGACTGCTGTGGTCCCGTTTTTAAAAAAAGAATCCTGGGTTGAAAGGCTTGGGAGCCTGGGGTGCAATTAAGGGGCCGTAAAACTTGGGCTGGCGCATTTTGTTTGGATTGAAGGGGGCTCCCTGTGGAGTTCATTAGATTTCAGCGCGGTAAGGTGATGGAACTAATGGGAGGAGCTAAGTTACCAAGAACTTTGCAGATAAACAGTTTTGCAGAGTTAGTCGGGATGTGAGGACAAGTCTTGGCTACTGAGGTGGGGGAGTTGGGGAGCGGGAGGCGGTAACGGTGGGGTGTTAGTTATTCATCTGTACTGGGTTATTTGCATTCCCGGTTGCTTCCTTATGGAAGTGTTTGATGTATATATATAAATGCCTCAATAAAATATTTTTCAAAAAGAAAGAAAAGCTATTTTTCCCTCGGACGTTAATGAGGTTAATTCTGTGTTAATAATAAAGTTTGTTTTCATATAAAAGTCAGTGGAATCAGAGGAGCTGAAGGGGAAATGGAAGAAGAGCTGGGGAGGAGATTGAGGAGAGTCTGTGGGCTGATGCCCTAAGTAGGGTAAACTCCTCGTCTTCGTGTGCCAGGCTTAGCCTGATTCAATTTAAGGTTCTACACAGAGCACATATGACGGGAGCAAGGCTGAGCAGGTTTTTCGGAGTGGAGGACAGGTGCGGGAGGTGCTCGGGAAGCTCGGCGAACCACACACACATGTTCTGGTCGTGCCCGGCACTGGATGAGTACTGGAGGGGAGTGGCAAGGGTAATTTCAAAAGTGGGGAAGGTCCGGGTCAATTATTTTGTGTTTTTGTTATTTGTTTCTTCTTTTTTAGTTGTCGTTGTTAGTTCACTATATTTATTTAAATAATGTTATTTGCCAGTTAATGTATAATACCTTGGTGAGTTGTAAAAACGGAAAAACCTTTGTTTGAAAAATTTTAATAAAATATATATTTTATAAAAAGTCAGTGGAATCGCTCAGTTAACAAGTTGAAACATTGTTGGGGTTCCTCGTCCCGTTTCCCGAGATAAATTGGGGTCAGGGTCTTGGGGCATTTGTTGCCCATCCTGAACGCTCGTCCCCGGCGAACCGAGTGTCTCGCTCGGCCGACCCTGGGCTCAGCAATTCCTGCTCCTCGCCTGGGATCTGTGTGATTCTGACCCAACTTCCAACTGCGGCGTCAGGCTCCGGCTCGGAGTACTTAGCGTCCTGGCTGGCAGGGGGCCGAAGCTTTAATCTGACTGATCGTCAGTCGCTGTTAACCGGAGGACCAGCTCCCAGTTACCTTCGGCGTTTAATCCTGGTTTGTTGAACTCAATTTAGGTTGAGACATGCTCTGGATCTCCGCTCGCTCCCCATTCCTGGTTTTAACAGGGATGCTGCATTATTTATCACCCCCCCCCCCGCGATTCCTTAATTGTCTATTGTCCTCCAGCCCAGAAACCTCCGAGATCTCGGTGTCCCTCCAATTGGGTTCATCATCCCCCGTCTCGGCCTCGTCTAACTCCATCTCCCATCCCACACCCCTCCACCTATTCTCCACCCACCCTACCCCCCTCCACCCCCTCGACCCACCCTACCCCCCCTCCACCCATCCTCCACCCTCGATCCATCCTACCAACCTCGGCTCAGCCTACCCCCTCGATCCTTCCTGCCCCCCTCCACCCATCCTGCCCCCTCGATCCTTCCTGCCCCCCTCCGCCCATCCTGCCCCCTCGATCCTTCCTGCCCCCCTCCGCCCATCCTGCCCCCTCGATCCTTCCTGCCCCCCTCGGCCCATCCTACCCGCTCGATCCATCCTGCCCCCCTCGGCCCATCCTGCCCCCCTCGATCCTTCCTGCCCCCCTCCGCCCATCCTACCCCCCCCCGATCCTTCCTGCCCCCCTCCGCCCATCCTACCCCCTCGATCCTTCCTGCCCCCCTCCGCCCATCCTACCCCCTCGATCCTTCCTGCCCCCCTCCGCCCATCCTGCCCCCTCGATCCTTCCTGCCCCCCTCCGCCCATCCTGCCCCCTCGATCCTTCCTACCAACCTCCGCCCATCCTACCCCCCCGATCCTTCCTGCCCCCATCCACCCATCCTACCCCCTCGATCCCTCCTGCCCCCCTCCGCCCATCCTACCCCCTCGATCCTTCCTGCCCCCCTCCGCCCATCCTGCCCCCTCGATCCTTCCTGCCCCCCTCCGCCCATCCTGCCCCCTCGATCCTTCCTGCCCCCTCCGCCCATCCTACCTCCCCGATCCTTCCTGCCCCCCTCCGCCCAGCCTACCCCCCGATCCTTCCTGCCCACCTCCACCCATCCTGCCCCCTCGATCCTTCCTGCCCCCCTCCGCCCATCCTGCCCCCTCGATCCTTCCTGCCCCCCTCCGCCCAGCCTACCCCCCGATCCTTCCTGCCCACCTCCGCCCATCCTGCCCCCTCAACATATCATACACCTCTCGACCCACCCTAACCTCCTCGAACCATCTACACCCCTCAATACAACCTACCTCCTTGACCCTTCCTACCAACCCTCAAACCACCGTACCAGCCTCAACCTACCCGAACTCCTCAACCCATCTTAACCCATCACATCTCGATCCACTCCACCCCCCTCAACCCATCCTACCCCCTCGACCCTTCCTACCCCCTTGACCCACCCTACCCTCCTCGACCCATCTTAGGCCCCTCAGCCCACCTACCTCCACAGACTACCCTACCCCCCGACCCATCCAACCCCCCCCTTGTCCCTGCCCTGCCCCATCGACCCATTTTAACCCCGCAACCCATCCTATCCTCGACCCAGCCAACCCTACTTAGGAACAGCAGGAGGCCATTCGGCCCTTCGAGCCTGCTCCGCCATTCA